>NW_019945628.1:33383-41998 GCF_002910315.2 Salvelinus sp. IW2-2015 | reverse complement strand
CGATAAAAGTAATCGAATAATCACATTGATAAATCAACGAAAAAGAACCATCGAGAAGCTCTCGTACAACCTCGGGTCTGGTGCACAAATGGCTCCCTATTCCCTATATAGTGAACTACTAGTGACCAGGCCTCATTCCCTATTAGTGCACTTACCTAGTGACCAGGGCCCGATGGGTTCGCATAGGGAATAGGATGCCATTAGTGACACAGACACCTTCATATCAGAGGAACTGCTTCTAAACGAGACAGTCATGATCACACCTTATCAACTTGTTTCACAGCGTATTCACCATTGGAAAAAAATAAATAAATATTGAATTTCCTAATAAAGGAAAGCCAAGTCTCCATAACAACCAACAAACCAAACCAGTCCTTATTAGATAGTGAACTGAAACAAAACTACAGAAGAAGAAGTTCAAAACAAGGAAATAATTGAACCAATAACAGAGAGGATTGCTGCTTTTTACCAACCACTCCCGTCATAGCAGCAATTCAGGTCTGACCACACACACACACACACACCACACACACACACCACACACAACACCACACACCACACACACACACACACACACACACACACACACACACACAACACACACACGCTTGCACTAATTCACATGCACACACGTCAAAACAATGAGAGGAGGTTGGAAATGTTTACAAACCATAGAGAGAGTTTAAAAGACAGGAAGAAAGATTAGATAGACGAAGACGAGAAGAGAGAGAGAGAGAGAGAGAGAGAGAGAGAGAGAGAGAGAGAGAGAGAGAGGAGAGAAGAGAAGAGAGAAGAAGAGATCGGAAAAGGTATAAGTATATTATTATAACCATATCTCAGCTATGATCGTCACCAGCTAACCGACCAATCATGCCTACTCTACCTGGTAATGGAGGGGACTAATAATGGTTGCTAGGTTACAGATGAAAAGTCTTTTTTTTAAACCACATATTTAGATATAGCTACTTTCTGAAGACAGGTGAACAAGAACACTAAACACTCCAGCAGCAGGAAGGCAGGAAGCAGGAAGCAGAGGGATTGGGGTAAGGGTTGCTACAGGTGACATCGTGATATCTGACCTTGTTTAAAGAAAGGTCAATATGAGGAAGAGGAAGTGCTATAGTTTTCATGTCGTAGAATAACTAAAACTGTTAGTACCAGTGACAGTAGTGCTGTGAGGTGTTACTGTAGTACCAGTGACAGTGTGCGTGAGGTGTACATCATACGTTTTATCCAACACCTACTCTAGCAGTAACACAGCAATGCACTAATGTCTGTCTGTGTTCTACCACAGTATCAAGATCCAATACATACAGAAACAAACATGGAAAACTCTCTTTGGTCACAAAAAAAAAGGAAAAAAAACACAAAGAAGAAAACAAAAAGAAAGAAAGAAAATAAGTGAATAAGCAGGTTAAGACAAACAATAGTGGTGTTGAAAACAGGAAGACGGTGGTAGGACTGAGGTGCACTCTGGGATTGCATGTGGCCTGATGCATAGATTGGCGGATCTTCAGGGAAAGGGCTGGGTCAGAGCCGAACAGGAAACTAGCGAGGCGATAAAGGGAGGCCTGTTATTCCGTTTTTCTCCCCTCTTCCTCCCTCCTCCCCCCTCCTCCCCTTCCTCCTACTCTTCCTCCTAACAGTAGAGGTGGATGAGGTGATGAAAGTGCTGCTGGAGGACGTGGAGTCGTGACCCCTCAGAGGGGTCGTCTAGTTCGCTCAGGAGAACCTGCTTCCTGTTACCACAGGCTGCCTCCCCCCTCACTACTGTCCGTCTCTGGGTTACGCCCCTTACACATCTTGGCCCTGAGGGAGGAAGGGGGGAGATAAGAGGGTAGAGAGAGGGAGAAGATGGGAGAGGAGGTGGAGGAGGAGAGAGGGGAAGAAGAGAGAGGGAGAAGAGGGGAGGAGAGGGAGTGGGAGGAGAAGAGAGTAGAGAGAGAGAAAGATGAGAGAAAAAGGAGGACAGAGAGAGAGCGTAGAGTAGAACAAGAGGGAGATGTGAGACAGAAGAGAGAGAGAGGAGACAGAGTGATAGTACCTTCGGATAGTCAAACTAAAAGCTGGATAGTAAAACACCAGCCCCAAAGGAAGAAAGGCGAAACGGACCGACCAAGCGTAGAAGTAAAAAAGAGAATGTGTAGAAGGAAAGAGTGTGACAGTGAACCATAATTTAAACCAAGCTACGCTCAACCGTACCTAACTGGTAAACGCGCGCTAAACCTTCACACCACATTGTGACAATTCAACAGTTACCATGGTTCCTTCACACCCATATGACTGGAGATCTCCTTTGTTAGTCAACACACACCAACACACACACACACACACACACAACACACACACACACACCACAACACACACAACACACACACACACACACACACACACACACACACACACACACACACCACACACACACACAACACACAACACACACATAACAATTACAACAAAACACACACACACACACACATATTACACTTGCAAACACACACACACAGCCTCCTTGATCAGATCCGTCGTCCTTGACCGCTCTCTGCGCCCTCCACTAGAGATCTGCGTCTGATAACCCCCCCCCCCCTATGTACCCCAGAGACTGAGAGAGATGGAGACAGATGGGGAGAGATGGGGGAGAGATGGGGGAGATGGAGGGAGAGATGGAGGAGAGAGTGGAGGGGAGATGAGGGGGAGATGGAGGGCGAAATGGAGGAGGAAGATGGAGGATGAGCTGGAGGGGAGCTGGAGGAGAGATGGGGGGAGAGATGGAGGGGAGATGGAGGGAGAGATGGAGGGAGAGTGGAGGGAGAGATAGAGGGGAGAGATGGAGGTAAGAGATGGAGGGGAGATGGAGGGAGAGATGGGATGGGAGTGAGGGGACAGTAGAGGGAGAGGGGGGTAGAGATGGAGGGGAGAGATGGCTATTCTGATGCTGTTGGAGGTGACCTTGTGTGAAGTCGGTCCCGGGCCGTCGGGAGTCAGAGGTCGGGTGGGCACCGGCTGCGTCTCGTCAATGCCTCCTTCCACCACCACCACCGTGTCCGCTCACACGGCTGACCTTCGCGACCTTTCATCTGAGTCCATCCTCACCCCACACGGAGTCAGAGTCACGCCAGAAAACGTCACCTAGAAGGAAGGAAAGATTGCAATAACATAGAAACAACCATGTAATTGTTGTTGTGTGGTTAAGTCCCATGGGGCAGCACATCACTTAAAAATAGTATGAACACACGACAAAATAATTCAACACAGAGAACTGTAGCTGTTTACACAGAAAAGAAGAAGGTAACCACAGAGAACTGTGAGCTGTTTCACAGGAAAAGAGAATCAACAACAGAGAAACTGTACTGTAAATAATTGGGGGGCTGTATCTTTATCACACCTTGTATCCGCTAGTCTGATCTGGTATGACCCCGGACCCTGCCAAACAAATACCACCCTCACCTCTGAGAGACCTGCTGTGGCTCCTCAGCGCGTTCCTTATCGACCACTCTGGAGTATCCGTCTCCTTCCTCGCGCAGGGGGGCACCCCCCTCCTCCCTCTGCCGGACCCCTCACTCCACATTCACCTGGCGGTTGCACCCCTTACGAGTAGTCTGGATGGAGAGGGCAGAGGGCAAAGTCACAGAACAGGTTAGGGTAAAGTCTCACACACACACACAGATAGGACACAGGTACACACACATAAACACACACACACAACACACACACACCACACACCACACAGCACAACACACACACCACACACACACACACACACACACACACACACACACAACACACACACACACACACCACACACCACACACACACAGACAGACCAGACAGACACAGGTACATAGAACACTTGGCTATAACAAATGACATCCTAATTTGAGTAGGTGTCGAGGGTAAGTGACAACAGACATTTCGTCAACAGAGCCATCTTTAAGTGCCAGGGAGTCGATACTAATGCAAAGCCGTTCCTGTGGAACCCCTTTGAACACCATGAAGGAGAGAAGAGTCTGTTTAGACTTCTGACCACCATGACAAGACATGAGTAATGTAGTGTGTCTCTATACTGGAGACCCAAAGGGGACATGAGGGTAATGTAGTGTCTCTCTATTACTGGGGACCCAAAGGGGACATGAGGTAATGTAGTGTCTCTCTATTACTGGGACCCAAAGGGACATGAGGTAATGTAGTCTGTGTCTCTATACTGGAGACCCAAAGGGACCATGTGAGGTAATGTAGTGTCTCTCAATACTGGGACCCAAAGGGATGAGGTAATGTAGTGTGATCTGCTATACTGGAGACCCAAAGGGACATAGGTAATTAGTGTGTCTCTATAGCTGGAGACCAAGGGGACATGAGGTAATGTAGGTGTGTCGTCTAGTACTGGAGACCAAAGGGGACAATTGAGGTAATGGTAGTGTGTCTCTATACTGGAGACCCAAAAGGGACATGACGGGTAATTAGTGCTTGTCTATACTGGAGGACCCAAAAGGGGACATGAGGTAATGATGTTGTGCTCTATACTGGAGACCCACAGGGACATGAGGTAAGGTGGTAGTGTGCTCTCGTATACTGGAGGACCCAAAGGGACATGAGGTATGTAGTGTGTCTCTATACTGGAGACCAAAGGGACATGAGGTAATGTAGTGTGTCTCTAACTGGAGGACCAAAGGGGACATGACGGTAATGTAGTGTCTACTCTATACTGGGACCCAAAGGGGGAATGGAGTAATGTGTGTTTCTCTAACTTGGGGACCCAAAGGGACAGAGGTAACTGTGTGTTCTCTATACTGGGAGACCCCAAAGGGACATGAGGTAATGTGTAGTGTGTCTCTATAACTGGAGACCAAAGGACATGAGGTAATGTAGTGTTTCTCTTATACTGGGACCCAAAAGGGGACATGAGGAATAGTAGTGTCTCTCTATACTGGAGGCCAAATGGACATGTGTGAATGTTAGTGTGTGTCTCTATACTGGAGACCCAAAGGGGACATGAAGGTAATGTATGTGTGCTCTGATACTGGGGACCCAAAGGGGACATGAGGTAATGTAGTGTTTCTCTATCTGGGACCCAAAGGGGACACGGTGTAATTGTAGTGTGTCTCTATACTGGGGAACCAAAGGGGAACGTGCTTATGTAGTGTGTCGTCTAACTTGGGGACCCAAAGGGACAGAGGTAATGTAGTGTTCTCTATCTGGGAGGACCAAAGGGGAACACGTTGTAATGTAGGGTGTCTCTAGATGGGACCCCAAAGGGGACATGTGGTAATGTAGTGTCTCTATACTGGGACCCAAAGGGACATGACGCGTAATGTAGATGTGTCCCATACTGGAGACCCAAGAGGACATGAGGTATAGTAGTGTGTCTCTATACCTGGGGACCCAAAGGGGCATGAGGTTAATGTAGTGGTCTCTATGACTGGAGACCCAAAGGCACGAGTAATTTAGTGGGTCTCTACTGGAGACCGCCCCAAAAGGGGACATTGGCAGGTAATGTAGTGTCTCTCTATACTGAGACCAACGCGGGACATTGGGTATGTAAGTGTTCTCTAGTACTGGAGACCAACCGGGACATGAGGTAATGTAGTGTGGTCTCTATACTGGAGACCAACGGACATGAGGTAATGTAGGGTGTGCTCTATTCACTGGAGACCAAAGGGACATGAGTAATGTAGTGGTCTCGTCTATGACTGGGACCCAAAGGGACATGTTGTATGTAGTGTGTCTCTAGTACTGGAGACCCAACGGGACATGAGGGTAAATGTAGTTGATTTCTCTATAAACAAAGGGGACATTGAGTAATGTAGTGTTCTCGTATGGAGACCCGAAGAGGACACGAGGAATGTCAGTGTGTCTTCGTAATAATGGAGACCAAAGGGGACATGAGGTAATGTAGTGTGTTCTATACTGGACCCAACGGGGACATGAGCGTAATGTAGTGGGTCTCTATACTGGGGACCAAGGGACGAGGTAATGTAGTGTTTCTCCTATACAAAGGGACATGAGGTAATGTAGTGTTTCTCTATATTAGAACGCCGAAGAGGACCGAGGTAATGTAGTGTAGTCGTCTCTATACTGGAGCCCAAAGGACATTGAGGTAATGAGTGTGTCCTATACTGGAACCCAAAGGGGACATGAGGTAATGTAGTGTGTCTCTTAGTACTGGGACCAAGGCGAATTGTAGTAAATGTAGTGTTTGTCTCTATACTGGGGACCCAAAGGGACATGAGGTAATGTAGTGTGTCTCTATACTGGGACCCAAAGGGACATGAGGTAATTAGTGTGTCGTCTATACTGGGACCCAAAGGGGGAACATGTAGTAATGTAGTGTTTCTCTATACTGGACGACCAAAGGGGACAAAGTAGTAATCTGTGTGTCTCTCTATACTGGAGACCAACGGACAGATGAGGTAATGTAGGTGTCTCTCGATACTGGAGACCCAAACAGGGGACACTTAGGGAATGTAGTGTCTCTCCTATCAGCTGGAGACACCCAACGGGGGACATGAGGTAATGTAGTGTCTCTCTATACTGGGACCAACGGGACATGAGCGTAAGTGTAGTGTCTCTCTATACTGGGAGACCCAACGGGGACAGAGGTAAGTCTGAGTGTCTCTGCTATACTGGGATCTCCTCCTTCTTGGCCCTTGAGAGTGTGGGACCAGGTGTTAGTGGTTGTGTGTGTTTGTGTGTGAATTTGACGACATGAGCAGAGAAAAATGAACTTTATTTCACAACAACCACGTTGCACTCCTGACTGTCAGGGAGGGGCGCACCTCCACGCTTTGGGCACAAGGACACAGGAAATGGTATGTTTAGCCAATGGGAAAGGCCCATCTAGGCAGAATACAGTATTTGTAGCCAATCAGACAGCCCCATGTAGGCTAGGTTCTGTATGTCTAGCCAATGGGAAAGGCCCATCTAGGCAGAATACAGTATTTGTAGCCAATCAGACAGCCCCATGTAGGCTGGGTTCTGTATGTCTAGCCAATGGGAAAGGCCCGTGTAGAAAGTATATGAGGGCAGGTACAGGACAGAGACACACCTGACGAGAGGTGTGGTCAAGCAGGTTGAAAGTATGTAAACACGGCATCATTCACAGCTCAGAGCGTTTAGCTCCTGTATGTATTTACCACATTCATTAGCTACTGTATGTATTTACCACATTAGCTCCTGTATGTATTTACCACATTCATTAGCTACTGTATGTATTTACCACATGTCATGTATGTACTTCACTGATATCACTGCTTACTGTGAGTGACGTTTAAAAAAAATAAATAAAAAAAAAACAAAAAAACAAAGTGATACAAATGCAAAACTAGTGGAAGTTCACTGTGACTGGTCGGTCCGACTTTTAATTTAACCAATCAGCATTCTGTTTCCTTGGTGACGGCATTTATATACATATATGATATTATACATATATAAATATTTACGGAGGGCATGTGTTAGTTTATTAAAACGGTATAATAATCAAATGCTGCAGTGTGTTTATGGCTGATAGAGAATAAAATGTACAAGTAAATTTCCTGTTTCCTGTTGTGTTTTTATTGTGATGAGAAGTACTGTTGATGAAAACCTTTCAACTTTTCTCTTCTTTAAGTGACTACAATATAACTTATTAGATGGAAGATGCAGTGGATGATATACAGTACAGTATATACATATACATATGAGATGAGTAATGTAGGGTATGTAAACATTATATTAAGTGGCATTGTTTAAAGTGGCTAGTGGTACATTTTTACATAATTTCCATCAATCCCATTATTAAAGTGGCTGGAGTTGAGTCAGTATGTTGGCAGCGGCCACTAAATGCTAACTACATCTGAAGTCAATCTGGTGACATCAAAATGATAACAAAAGGTTGTCCTACTAATTATTTGCCTCCTGTTGAATGTCATTGTATTTCCAAGCCACTGTAATGGACTTTTGATGAAAATCTTCATCAGCGCTCATTGACGATGCATTGAGTAGAATGCTCAGTCAGGCATCGGTCCAAAACAAACGTTCTAAACAATATTGTGATGAAACATGGAACCCATTAATAAGTTCTGTACTTAATGAATAAGTTTGTACTATAATGAATAAGTTCTGTCCTGTAATGAATAAGTTCTGTACTGAATGAATAAGTTCTGTCCTGTAATGAACAAGTTCTGTCTGTAATGATTAAGTTTTGTACTATATGACTAAGTTCTATACGACATGAATAAGTTATGTACTATAATGAATAAGTTCTGTCCTGTAATGAATAAGTTATGTACTATAATGAATAGTTCTATACTGTAATGAATAAGTTCTGTACTACAATGAATAAGTTCTGTCCTGTAATGAATAAGTTATGTACTATAATGATAAGTTCTGTCCTGTAATGATAAGTTCTGTACTATAATGACTAAGTTCTGTCCTGTAATGAAAAGTTCTGTACTATAATTAATAAGTTCTGTACTTATGAATAAGTTCTGTCCTGTAATGAATAAGTTCTGTACTATAATGAATAAGTTCTGTACTATAATGAATAAGTTCTGTCTGTAATGAATAATTTCTGTACTGTAATGAATAAGTTCTGTCCTGTATGAATAAGTTCTGTCCTGTAATGAACAAGTTCTGACCTG
>NW_019945628.1:12894-28650 GCF_002910315.2 Salvelinus sp. IW2-2015 | reverse complement strand
TCAAATTTTATTTGTCACATACACATGGTTAGCAGATGTTAATGCGAGTGTAGCGAAATGCTTGTGCTTCTATTCCGACAATGCAGTAATAACCAACAAGTATCTAACCTAACAATTCCACAACTACTACCTTATACACACACGTGTAAAGGGATAAAGAATATGTACATAAAGATATATGAATGAGTGATGGTACAGAACGGCATAGGCAAGATGCAGTAGATGGTATAGTGTACAGTCTATACATATGAGATGAGTAATGTAGGGTATGTAAACATAAAGTGCATAGTTTAAAGTGGCTAGTGATACATGTATTACATAAAGATGCAAGATGCAGTGGATGATATACAGTACAGTATATACATATACATATGAGATGAGTAATGTAGGTATGTAAACATTATATTAAGTGGCATTGTTTAAAGTGGCTAGTGTACATTTTTACATAATTTCCATCAATCCCATTATTAAAGTGGCTGGAGTTGAGTCAGTATGTTGGCAGCGGCCACTAAATGCTAACTACATCTGAAGTCAATCTGGTGACATCAAAATGATAACAAAAGGTTGTCCTACTAATTATTTGCCTCCTGTTGAATGTCATTGTATTTCCAAGCCACTGTAAGGACTTTTGATGAAAATCTTCATCAGCGCTTATTGACGATGCATTGAGTAGAATGCTCAGTCAGCCATCGGTCCAAAACAAACGTTCTAAACAATATTGTGATGAAACATGGAACCCATTAATAAGTTCTGCTCCTATAATGAATAAGTTCTGTCCTGCATAATGAATAAAGTTCTGTCCTGTAATGAATACTTCTGTTCCTGTAATGAATAATGTTCTGTCCTCTAATGAATAAGTTCTGTACTCTAATGAATAAGTTCTGCTACTGCTAATTAATAAGGTATCTACTGTAATGAATAAGTTCTGTACTCTAATGAATATTCGTATGTTTATAACTATAATGAATAAGTTCTGTCCTTAATGAATAAGTTCTGTACTCTAATGAATAAGTTCTGTACTGTAATGTAATAAGTTATGTACTGTAATGAATAAGTTCTGTACTATAATGAATAAGTTCTGTCCTCTAATGAATAAGTTCTGTCACTCTAATGAATAAGTTTCTGATTTGATTTGAGCTAGCTAGATAAGATTGAGGGGAGGCCACCGGATTTCAGCTAGCTAACGTTAGTATTGCTAGCTATTTTTGGACAGAAACTTTGTTAGCTAATGACAACATTGCCGTCTGTTTAAAGTAAATCTGACAACATGATAATTCTGGGAAAGTTGTTTCCTACTAAATATTTGACTACTTTAGCAATGTCATGGTATTTCCAGGTCACTTTASTGTAATTTAGACTAAACAGTAGTTAGCCTCCGTCCAGAATGATTGGGCTTCTCACCACTTTAGGGCTCTACTATGGCTCCTCCKATAGAGGACGGCTTGAGAACGTTCATAACAATGAATCCAGAATTAGAAATAATGTCTGGCTCGGATCTGATTGTCAGGGGTATGTGTCATTTTAACTGACTTGTCTGGAAGGGCCCATAGAGATCCGAACGCGACTGCTGAGAGAGAGAGATGCAGGTGCAGGTCAAGACAGGTACTATGTAATCATATTTGATCCAGTCCAAGACAGGTACAATGTAATCATGGATATCATAAGGTGAATGCACCAATTTGTAAGTCGCTCTGGATAAGAGCGTCTGCTAAATGACTTAAATGTAAATGTAATCATATTTGATCCAGTCCAAGACAGGTTCTTTGCAGAATAATATAAAATGGTCTGAGACCAGGCTGGGGAGCAGGGAGGAGTATTTGATGATAAATAACCTAGCTATGGCAGCTATTATAGCAGGAGTCTGCTTGGTTAGTTGATGTYTCTCCATCACTCCTCCCTGKTCTCAGACTAKTTCATGTTATTCTGTWTGTAAATCCGATAGACTCCATTTAGTATGATAGGTTACGTTTGGTATGGTTACATAAGACAGGTGGTTAATGAAGGCAAAAACGAGAGGGCAAGAGTTTCTACTGTTAGACACCACCAGAGTTTCTACTGTTAGAGTCAGTCAAAGATTAATTAATTAATCCAAGATGGACCACAGCCTGTTGTTTCCAATGAAGCATATTAATCATAGTGGGCAGAACATCATAGTGGGCAGAACATCATAGTGGGCAGAACATCATAGTGAGCAGAGCCAAACACGAGTTTGAGATCAAACGTTTCATAGATAAGAAAATTAGCAGAATGTCGTCCAAAATCCATCTCGCTCCATCTTCTCCCACTGCTGGGCCCTGGGCTTCCTCTCACTACCAATATTTGGTATGAGTGGAAACGTCAACCCGGATGCTTCACATTTATACATCCTGTGAAATATCTGTCTCATTGTTCAATCTGTGGTTTAGTTAGACACCACCATGGAAAATGTACAACGATTTCCAAACTGTGGGGTGGTAGCATTTCACAGCGTCTGAACACGCAACAGTGAAACATATTTTTTTTATTAAATCGTAAGACCAAGAAACAACAACAAATAAATCTAAAACAGAAAAACAGCAAACATTAAAAACTGTAGCCTAAATTCAAACAAAGACATGAGGCAAACACAAGGATAGCAGAAAATAACACGGAAAACGTTCACTTTCAAATATAACTGATCAAATGTGGATGTACATACTCTTTTGTAACATTTAAAATATAAGCGTTATTTTAATAAAAATAAATAAAAAAAATGTGTTCCCTGACCGGGAATCGAACCCGGGCCGCGGCGGTGAGAGCGCCGAATCCTAACCACTAGACCACCAGGGAAAGCTACTTTATACCAGACAGTATGACTTTTCACCTGATTACTCAGCTGCTGTTCACAACTGGAAGTTCAACTTGTCGCTCTTTCTTTGAAAGAAACAATAACCACAGATAAAAGTTATCAGTATCTTTGCAATGACACATCAAAAGCTGTGTGCACGGCTTCCACCTTTCAGCACTGTAGGCTTTCTGTCTGGTAAACAAGCAAACTTTAGTGGAAGTCGGGTGACGCTTGTGGAGACTTTAACGTTAGCTATATGGTTTTACAGCTAAGCCAGCTAGCTAACGTTAGCTATATGGTTTACAGCTAGCCAGCTAGCTAACGTTAGTTATATGGTTTACAGCTAGCCAGCTAGCTAACGTTAGTTATATGGTTTACAGCTAGCCAGCTAGCTAACGTTAGCTATATGGTTTACAGCTAGCCAGCTAGCTAACGTTAGCTATATGGTTTACAGCTAGGTAACTAGCCTTGTGAAGACTTTAACGTTAGCTATATGGTTTACAGCTAGGTAGCTAGCCTTGTGAAGACTTTAACGTTAACTATATGGTTTACAGCTAGGTAACTAGCCTTGTGAAGAATTTAACGTTAGCTATATGGTTTCCAGCTAGCCATGTGAAGACTTTAACGTTAGCTATATGGTTTACAGCTAGGTAACTATCCTTGTGAAGACTTTAACGTTAGCTATATGGTTTACAGCTAGGTAGCTAGCCTTGTGAAGACTTTAACGTTAACTATATGGTGCCCAGCTAGCCATGTGAAGACTTTAACGTTAGCTATATGGTTTACAGCTAGTCAACTAGCTAGCTAGCTCTGGCCTTTAATCAAGCTGTTCCACTCTGATGTTGATGAAAGCCCGACTGTCTAGCAGAACCAGCGGCAGGAGAGACCCGGGCGGGTGGAACAACGGATAAAAGTAGCCGAAAACAGCAAACTCTGAAGGTGGGTCTTCGATGACGAGTAGGGTTGACAGGAGGAGCCAAGGACAACGTGTTGCATCAACAACCAGGTATGTACAGCAAACATCAACCAAACATTACAGAGGCAACAGGCAGCGTAGTCTGTGTTGTATTACGTTCACTACGGTCATACAGAAGCCACATCTATATATATCTATATATCTACAGTATCTATCTATATATCTAACTAACGTTATCTATCTATATATATACAGTATCTATCTAGTTAAATAAAGGTTAAATAAAAAAATATATATGTCTGACTGTCTAATGAGCCAATGCCAATAGCTAAATGGAGTCGATCAGTTACAACTTTTACCTACCTATTTGTCCATCATCATAAATACTTTAATTCGTCTCTCTGTGACAAAGGCTATATCCTGGATGGAACCCTATTCCCTATATAGTGCACTCAGGGCTGCCAACTTTTGAAGAAAGCTTGGAGTGAGATTTTGMGGTGCTGCCCAAAGAAAATGTTACTGTTTTAAAGCGAATTTTGTGCAGTTCTACTTATTTTGACATGGAAACAAATCACAAGTCATGTGTATTCAGAATGTTTTGAATATTAAATTAACACTCAAAATTCGACAACTTTGTTACTTTGAGATTTTGGGGGGGATGAAATTTAAAGTATGTAAATATTTAAAAAAATAAATGTGTAGGTGGTTTTACACTTTATTCAGACATTAATTAAATCAGATTACAAGACGGTGAATGGGGAAAAA
Source organism: Salvelinus sp. IW2-2015 (assembly GCF_002910315.2). Lineage (NCBI taxonomy): Eukaryota > Metazoa > Chordata > Actinopteri > Salmoniformes > Salmonidae > Salvelinus > Salvelinus sp. IW2-2015. Next base: position 24,163 of record NW_019945628.1, on the reverse strand, counting down.
CAGTAGGAAGGTCAATGGGATGATTCCTGTTTTCTAGAAACAGTGGAAAGGTCAATGTATTAATTCCTGTTCTCTAGAAACAGTAGGAAAGGTCAGTAGATGATTCCTGTTCTCTAGAAACAGTGGGAAGGTCCGTGGATTGATTTTGTTCTCTAGGAACAGTGGGAAGGTCAGTGGATTGATTCCTGTTTTCTAGAAACAGTGGGAAGGTCAATGTATTAATTCTTGTTCTCTAGAAACAGTGGGAAGGTCAGTAGGATGATTCCTGTTCTCTAGAAACAGTGGGAAGGTCAGTAGGATTGATTCCTGTTCTCTAGAAACAGTAGGAAGGTCAGTAGGATGATTCCTGTTCTCTAGGAAAAGTAGGAAGGTCTGTGGATTGATTCCTGTTCTCTAGGAACAGTGGGAAGGTCCGTGGATTGATTCCTGTTCTCTAGGAACATTGGGAAGCGTTCTGTGGATTGATTTGTTCTTAGAAACAAGTAGGAAGGTCAATGGGAACGCTCTGCACAGGAAATACTTATATTAATGGTTGATGGCAGTGGGTGACCAAATCATAGATTGCAGTCTCCTTGTCCATAGACTGCTTTCAAGGTAAGGACACAAACATTMAGATTGTAGTACATTTTAGGTGAGCTATCTCTTTAAAATAGGTCTGGAACAAAATCCTGCTTGCTCTCCAGGAAATACCACGACGGACGCGGTGCAATTTAGAAGCAGCCCAAAAACCCCGCAACATGCGACCAAGAGTATGTGAGTGAACCAGAGCTGGAGTGGAGCCAGAAGCGGAGCAGTTTACTGCAGCTCGGAGCTCAGGGCGAAGAAGCATAGTAAGATAATCAGAAGCTGATAAGCTTCTATGTTGTTCACCACAGTCGTCYTGTTAGGGATATCTAGGTGAAATGTCCAACGTTTTCCTGAAATTCGGGACATTCTTACTCTGGGAAATTACTATGTGAAATATCAATTTCTCTTTAAACCAGGACATGTTACTTTCAATTTTTTTTGTTTCCTTCGTTACAGGTTATGATAATCTACAGTCTGAAACTGAGGCAATATCCCTTGACCCAAGGACTGTACCTGAAACGATACAAGATCACCGGTGAAGTGTTCATTAGAGACATCCTTATCAACCAGTGGAACTGAAGAAGAATTCCTCACTACCAGACAGACTGTCAGAACATCATGTCTAATAGTTATCTATGGGACTGATACCAGTGTAGAAGAGTTGGTCATGTCTAATAGTTATCTATGGGACTGATACCAGTTGTAGAAGAGCTGGTCATGTCTAATAGTATCTATGTGGGACTGATACCAGTGTAGAAGAAGCTGGTCATGTCTAATAGTTATCTATTGTACTGTTACCAGTGTTAGAAGAGCTGTCATGTCTAATAGTTACTATGGGACTGATACCAAGTATGAAGAGCTTGGTCATGTCTAATAGTATCTATGGGACTGATACCAGTGTGAAGAGCTGGTCATGTCTAATAGTTATCTATGGGACTGATACCAGTGTGAAGAGCTGGTCATGTCTAATAGTTATCTATGGGACTGATACCGTGTAGAAGAGCTGTCATGTCTAATAGTTATCTATGGGACTGATACCAGTGTAGAAGATGTCATGTTCTAATAGTTATCTATGGGACTGAACCAGTGTGGAAGAGCTGGTCATGTCTAATAGTTATCTATGGGGACTGAACCAGTGTAGAAGAGCTGGTCATGTCTAATAGTATCTATGGACTGATACCAGAGTGTAGAAGAGCTGGTCATGTCTAATAGTTATCTATGGGACTGATACCAGTGTAGAAAAGCTGGTCATGTCTAATAGTTATCTATGGGACTGATACCAGTGTGGAAGAGTTGGTGACTTTTAAAGGACTTGGTGAATGATTACCTTGTCAATAGGACGATTGAATATTATTGTCTTGTAGACAACAATTTATTTATTTTTGTGTGAGTTTCCTCCTAATACAGGATGTGGTAGGAATCGTAAGGGACATCATCATTACACCTGTTAATAGTTATTTTCTATAACTTTGTGTGAAATCTATTTCTTATTGTAACAGCATGTACAATATGCCCTTTTGTGTTATATAGAAATTCAAGGTGTTTCATGTGAATGATTATATGCTTACTGCTAATGTTTTTATAATGTCTATTTTTTCATGTTTTCTATTGTTTTCTAAAAATACATTAAGTAGATTTATTTTTTAATTGGTCTAGGGGGGGGTATAAGAATATTTAGAAGATAAATACACAATGCAGAGACAGAGTACAAGAGGTCAAATGATGAGAGTCAATAGAGGACTAATGATCAAGGGAAATTGTGTTTTTTCTGTAATAGGGAATTATTGATGAACGGTTCAGAGACATGGGAAGAATATGTCTTCTGGAATAGCATACTTGTTATTTGGCCATTGGTTAGTTTTATTACAAGGAATTCTAATTGGTCAACCACAGGCTAGGACTGGGTTATAAAACTACATGCTGTCCCTTTGTTCTGTTGAGAGAAAATCACTGGAAAGAATCACTGGAGAGAATCACTGGAGAGAATCACTGAGAGAATCACTGGAGAGAACCACTGGAGAGAACCACTGGAGAGAATCACTGAGAGAGAATCACTGAGGACAGGGGAGAATGACCATCTACCTCTCAGCATAACATCTATGATTTATCCTCTTTGAATAAACCTATTTTCCTCCCCCTGATTTGCTTTGGGGTCTGTGTTATTAATTTTAAAGAGTAAACATCAACTGCTAACAAGTTCATAAACCATGTGCCATGGAATCGGTAGAACAGTGAAAATCTCTTCCCTACTAGTTTGCAATCTATATTTTACAGCTTTAAAGTGTTTGGTCATTAAATGAAACTGGTATACTTTTGTATTTATCACAATTTTCTTTAAACATTTTTGGTCTTCAATTCCGACAGACAAGTTCCTTACTTTTCCACGTTCCGCTTCCATTTTAGAGGTAATGCTGCAATTAGTTGGTTGTAATTTTGGGTAGAGCAGATATTTCTATATATGTTTGTTAGCTGCATGTGTGACATAACTCCACCAGTCCTATTTAGGATATCATTTACAAAGATTATACCATTCTTTCCATAAATATATATATTTTTTAAATCAATTAGTATATTTGAGATTAACCATAATATTTGTTGTAATATTTGTTCTGTATTTTCTGGTGGATTCAAATGAAATTGCGAAACAACTTTCTATGGATTGTTTTAATAATAGCTATTTTTTGAGGGGAGATGAAAAGTTGTAATTTCAATAAAGGGAAAAGAGCCATTATTGAACATGGGGTGAGACATTCTTACTAATCTGCTGGAGAACCAGTTCTGGTTTAAGTATAACCTTTCTATGACTGAAACCTTCAGTACGGGGTTTTATGCTTTAATATTTAATAATTTCTGCCCTCCAAATTCATATTCATTATATAAATAAGCCTGTTTAATTTTGTCTGACTTGCCATTCCAAATAAAATTGAATATTTTTTGCTCATATGATTTAAAAAACAAGCAAATTGTGGTTCCCACTATGTGAAATCAGTTAGCAATAACAAGTAGTTATTCTGTATGTTTATCATGTATCATACATGCCATTTAGATGTTTATACTTTACAAACACACATTTTGTTTCTGTAGATCTCAAAATCCATATATAGTAGACATAATCTATAGGTTTACCAAACGGTTAAGTGGTTAACCATTAAGCGCAGTTGGATTAAGTGATGGTCAAATGTATTAAAACAGAATGAGAAGAGAATCATATGAAACTTGTTGTGAGCGTTCCATTGTGAAAGACAATGACTTTTATATGAAAGGTATTTCTAGATTAAACTGATTAGGTTTTTGTGAAAAAGTTACTGTGGGATTTTGTGTCTTGTACTTTAGTCAATTGAAAAAAGCCTTTTTGATGATGTGTTTGGAGTTTAGTACTAAAGAATTGTGAAATGTTACCACATACTTGTGAAAATAGTACCAAAGTGGTAAGAAAACTAAATATACAAGCTTTTTAGGATGCGGTTTTATGGTATTTACTTTGTTTCAAATCATATTTAAATAAAGCTTTCTGAAATGTTACTGTTTCATCCACAAGTGACCAAGTTACCAAGTGGTGCCTGGAGAAGTAGATATATTCTCTAATTTTACAAACGACCTGCGAAGGAAAGGAGCCCGGTGTGAAAAGTTCTGTTTTCCTATAGTTTTGTGTGGGTTTTCCTATAGTTCCTATAGTTTTGTGTGGGTTTTCCTACATCTTTTGGGGGCGGTTTCACTCTCAAATCACACATTGTTGTTATAAAAAATGAACAAAATTGATTGATTGACCTAAGTCCTTAACAATGCTTAAACCACATCAGGAGACCATTTTTATAGGTCTGGGAAAAGATCTCAAAAATATATTTTTGTGAGGCTGTCTATTAATGAACTTTTTGTTGAAAACAAATATTTGAATGGGAAGAGACTGTCACTGGTAACCATGGTTAAAAGGAGGGTATAATATAATATTGTTTGGTCTGTAACTTACCACCCTCCTCATGGAGAAAATCACCTGAGATAATTATAACACGCAAAGTAAGAAAAACTATTAAATGTATCATTCTTACATTGCCTAAAATGATGAATAAGACACTAATGAGATAGACCTCCACTATAACAATGTAGATGTACAGTTTATGGCATATATGACGATAAACGGTTGAGGAAAACCCTCATTAACTTTTCCCAACTTTACGTAAATCACCAGCGGCGTCCGCTGGGCGATGACCAATCATATCGAGTGGTTCCCGTGACGATGACCAATCATATCGAGTAGTTCCCGTGACGATGACCAATCATATCGAGTGGTTCCCGTGACGATGACCAATCATATCGAGTAGTTCCCGTGACGATGACCAATCATATCGAGTGGTTCCCATGACGAACCTGACGCGATGGGACCTACGGCTGGAGACTTTCTCCAGCAAAGATGGCTGACAGAAATACTAGGACGGATGCAAATGTAATTAATGATAAAGTCATAACGATTCATGCTAAAAATGTACAGCTGAGAGGAATGTGTTAGCTAGATAGTGTAGAGACAAACGATTAGGCATTTTTTTTGTTATAAAGTTACTTACAAAAATCGCTATTCAGCAAGATAGCTGACTAGCTAACATTAGCCAGCTAGCTGACTAGCTTTATTGGTGTTGTGACATGAGTATGCAATTGTAATTCTGGTTGTTTAATGTTTTAGGGACTCCTGAAACAACCAGCAAACCAGACTGACGTCTTGTGAAACAGTGGATGTAAATAATCTCGCTAGCTAAGGCATTTACTGCAAATTGAATGTACAATTTTGTAAGCTTGCCTTGCTGATATTTGCAATGCAGATGAAGTAACGTAGCTAGCTATTTTCTTGCTTAATTTGTTGCAGTGCAGTGGAAGATAGAAATACCTGTATGCCTATAAATTAGATGTGTAGCCGATCTGTGTATGGACCCTAAAACGTTTGGTATACATATTAGTTCAGAACCTAGCTATGAACCTCAGCTATCCTAGCCTGTTGTATCTTCAAAACAGTCTGAATGACATTAATGAAGCCTATGGATTGAGTAGAAATAATAGAACTTTGTGCCAAGGTTGCAAGTCGTATATACATGTAGTTATTGAGATCCCCACATGTGTAGCCTGTACATTTAGATATTCACTGATCATGTACTCTACCTTGGCAAATAAAGGTACAGTTCAGGTATGAATGTCTTTGAGATTATTTTTCAGTCACATCAAATTACAGTCTTTGAATGATGCTGTGTCTGCAGGTATGTATTAGAATTATATACTTCAACAGTGTTACCAATCTTGGTCCTGGACATCAATGGTTACACATTGTAACTAATAGACTAGAAAACAGGATTTAATAGTTTTTCATATATACAGAAATATATATATATTTTTTAAAAACAGTACACTACACTTCCTATATGTAAATACACTAAAACCAGTTCATCTCAACATCTAATTTCCTTCATATGCATTGATCTGATAAACACAGGATAGTATTTCATCAAATGAGAGACTTAATGTCAACCAGTAGAGAATGTGAAAACGCTTTATTGAAATAAGTTCATTATACAAGTGGTATAAACATTGTAATATTATAAATACAAGTTCAATCTGTACTTCAATGCACATCTGGTGTGCATTATAACAACAGAAAAAAGAGGTGGGGAGAAAGGTGTAGAAATCAGAAAGGGAAAGAGGTAAGAACAGAGGCAGATAGCATATGATTAATGAATCACAGTGCTAACCTAATATTCTCTGTTCATCACTATTACATCATAGTGTCTCCTAACCAGCCTTGGGCTCTGTCGGCCCAAAGGTTATTTTAAGAGCAGGTGAGGTGGCGATGACATCAAAACATACCCGTTTATTCCATGTGTAACTCTGTGTTGTTGTTTGTGTCACACTGCTTTGCTTTATCTTGGCCAGGTCGCAGTTGTAAATGAGAGCCGAATAAAAATAAATAACAGAAAACAAGGCTTAAACATGCTAACACTGTCATCATAATCATCAAGAGGTGAAATGCAAAACATCTTGGATCATTAACTCTGGGACTACTACATCTCTATTTGAATGTAAAGCATCTCTTTAATAATACTTCCTGTATAATATAAACTGACCTTGGATCATTAACTCTGGGACTACTACATCTACATTTCAATGTTAAGCATCTCTTTAATAATATTTCCTGTTGACCTGACCATGGGACCTCACACCTCTGATCATGCTGTGCCCTCCATGTAGCCAGTTCAGATGCGGGAGGGGTTCACTGACACAGCTGATATAACCTAGAGGATTTAGGGAGAAGGGGAGAGAGGGATGAAGTGAAGGAGAGAGACTGTTATTGAGAAAATAAKGTAGTTAAAGYGACAGTGTTCAAYAGGAATCTGTKTGTGGCCTCACCTGGTGTCCACACCACACTAAGTGGCTGCAGAGTACTTCATGCTGAAAAACATGAACGGACCCACAAGGACAAACAATATAGTGTAGTTATAGAAATAATGAAGTGTCTTACTCTTCTCCATGGTTGGCCCTCTTGACTATTCTTTGAAGGTGCAAGGAGCCCCAGTTATACATCTGAACCTGCTTACTGCACATCACAATCCATCAATACAGTCATGATACATGAGTGTGTAGGTGTGGGTTATAGGGTGTCTAATTGTTCAATTTTTTTTCAATATTAGTGATTTAAAATAGCCTGTTTTGTTTTTGTACAGACATCACACCCTTACCTAAACAGCACCCTCATCTGAGAAGTAGACATCAAAACGGAGAGAAACTGGGCATTTTATATAACTAGCCAAGTCAGTTAACAAATTCTTATTCACAATGACGGCCTATCAAAAGGCCTCCTGCGGGGGCGGGATTAAAATAAATTAAATAAAAATAGGACAAAACACACATCACGACAAGAGAGACAACAACACTACATAAAGAGACCTAAGACAACATGGCAGCAACATGACAACACAGCATGGTAGCAACTCAACATGACAACATGGCAGCAACTCAACATGACAACACAGCATGGTAGCAACTCAACATGACAACATGGCAGCAACATGACAACACAGCATGGTAGCAACTCAACATGACAACATGGCAGCAACACATGACAACACAGCATGGTAGCAACTCAACATGACAACATGGTAGTAACAATATGGCAGCAGCACAGGGTAAACATTATTGGACAGCACGAAGGTCAAGAAGGTAGAGACAACAATACATCACGCACAGCTGACAACTGTCAGTAAGAGTGTCCATGAGTCTTTGAAGAGATGGAGATAAAACTGATATAACTGCAGTTAACATAGCTAAGTAAATGGAAGAATACTCTTATTGCAATGTGAATGGCTCTTAAAAAAGCCTTAGGTTGTGCATAGTGTAGTCTATGGTGTTGCCAGGGAACAGCACCCTCCTCGAAGAAGTATGTGGTGAAGAAATCCCGCACACAGATCCCCCTCCTGGTCCTTGTGTCCATCCTCATGAAGGACACAGGTAGCCTTCACATACCTGAATTCCTCCAGGAGGCAGTCCCAGGTGGCCCTGGTCACCCAACCTTGCAGTGCCCTACATGTTAACTGCAGGCAATCGTTTTGAAGGTATCCGTAAGAATTTGGAAGATAATGTCAATATCAAACTTTTACATCACCAGTTCATTGTGGATTACTAACGTATAATATCCCTTAAAACAAATCATGATAACATTGGATTGATAGATGTGCATGTGTAGCATGTGACAATAACAGGATCACATCAAGGATAACATTACAAATGAATATATAAATACCACTTGAAGCCTGAGGAGTTGATCATTTGTATCAGCTGTGCAGTGCTAAGGCAACAACGTGCACCCCTTTGAGTCCCCTTCCACAGCCCTCTGTATCTGAGGACAGAAAACCTCACAAGAAACAGACTTCATTATAGTCAAATTACACCACACTGAATATTATGTTACTATTATCTCCGTCCTCACTTCTAGGGACTGGAACTACACAAGTACCTGCCCTATCCAGAATAGCCAACTCTCTCACTTTGACAGTGCTTTCACCCTCCTCCATGGCTGTTAGCTAGCTACCTACAAATGCATTTGGAGTTTTACAGGGATAACTACATCAAGATAGCTAGCTAATATGATGTTAGGTAGCTGGTGACATTTAATTCACTTAGCTAGCCATCTATACAGTATGCAAAGTTGGCCAGATCGGTAACTAGCTAGCTCATTTCAGTTAGCCTGCACTGTAGCTAACATTAGTTAGCTAATAATACATTTTTTTATTATTATATATATATTTTTTTAGACATGTATTGACTTACTTGAATAGGTTCTCCCAGCCATGTGGACGATTGGAAACAGGGCAGCAAACTGTGTTGTCACTAGAGCGTTTTAGAGCATATTACTATTGTAATGACCTGACTAGATCATAAAGGAACAATTGTCCAGACAGAGGTTTGAGTTTACAGTTTATTAACCCAACTCCACACAGGCTACTCTTTGGCCGTAGCCCACGACAAATAAATGAAAGATACCTGTATAAAACAACCGTGACCTTCTCTTGTGAAAAGAGAGAGACCAATGGCAAAACGTGGCCTTAAACTTGCAACGTAATGACACCGTAATGCATACATTTTAAATTACATTATGGGTGCTAAACATACAAATTAAATATACCAAAACATTTTCCTTAAAGTATAATTTTTTGAGATTACTAATGTTACTGTCCCCATTACAAAAACACAAATACTTAAATACATGTAATTTTGCCCTTGAAACATTTAATTGAAATACTGTAGAATTCCATTCATTCCTATGAAGAACTGCTCCTACTGGGGAGTGACAATATGACCGATTGGTGGCTTCAAATCCTCTCAAAGGTCAATACATAGCATCAACTATCCAAGGTTTATAGCATTGGAGTTACCTAATAAGTTAAAAGTCAAAGTACAAAGTACATATGCTGCTGCCATTTTGAAACAACTGCGCCATGAAGGTAACATTTTTGTTTTAATTTAAGATACCAAATATCATGGTTTATCACAGGTTTAGACACCAATTGTTTTACATGAGCATTTTACATGAACAGGTTTATTTCTATGGGCGTGTTTTAAGGAAGACGTAACGTTGGAAACAAAAGTCTGGGCTAGACCGTGGGCTGCGGACTATATTGAATCAAGATAGTTAGGTAAAGTTGTGTATAGGCTATCATATTCTTAAAGTTATGACATTAAACATAGCTTGTAACTCACAAAAGCAGTAGGCATTTAACTAGTCTACATTTCGGTAAACCACTGTAGCCGAGTTTTGGCTACTATCTAATCTGCGGATGGGATGCCAGCGCATGGTTTTAGAAATAAACAGCTATAAACTATATAGATTTCATACATTGTTAATTATTCACTTCCCTTTAGTATGTGAAATAATGTAATGTTAGGTATTTGGTATCCTTTAGTCATCTATCCTATCGATTCCATGTTTTAGTTTTTTGTCCCACTGAATTACATTTAGGAGGCCACATCCGAACGTCAGCAACATCGTAGGATTCCTGCTATTTTATATTATTTTATTTAAATCGCTGTTTTTCCACAATAGGTCAACAATCTGTGGCTTTCTGTGAAAATATGCTGAGCAACAGTAAACTGCCTTGGACTTTCATCCGCTTTCATTTCTGAGAAGGAGCCGATGGAAATGTCCTGACGGCTATGAGGAGAGTGAAGTAAATATGGAGGAAGACAGGTAAATTACTCTATCATTAGGTTTATCTGTATTGTTAGTTTTATTCATAATGTCGGTGAAATGTGTCCATTTCAAGTGCAGCTGTTCCAATAATTATAAAAAGCGCGAGGTGTGACACAGCTGGGGTGTATTCATTAGGAACCAAACAAGCAAACGAGAAGGGATTTTCATGAATTTGTCCAGTGAGAAACTGTCGTTTTCGTTGCAAAACGTTTTGCTACGGTGTGTAATAATTCATACACCCCTGGCAGGTACCGTTTTAGCACACCTGCTGGTGATTACTGCAATACTGTCCCGTTCAGTAACCAAACGTTGCCTATAGAAATGCCACCAGTAGCCTAGAGTCGACGCTATTCCACATGCGTATTGCGTTCCGTATTGCGTTTTTTTAGACAAGGAAGTATAAGTGAAATACATCTACACACGAGCTAACTGGAGGGACCAATAGAAACTCTTGTTTTATTTGCAAAAAGTTTTTCTGTTGCTACTGTGTGCACTACTGAATACACCCCTGTTTAGTGGCGTTGATGCACAGCGAGCTCAGCCCGTGTGTGGATGAATTCAGGCTAGCAAATTGGCTCAACTGTCGGGTCCTTTATTTTAGAAAAGTTAGCTAAGCTAGCCAACACATTTCATACATTTTGTCAACTTATTTTGTTCAGAAAAGCTAACAAGTATGTATATATCTACCTGGTCTATGGGTTGTAGTAGGGTCAATATACTGCCAGACAGGTTGGTAGTAGGTACAGTAGTGGGGAGAACAAATATTTGATACACTGCCGATTTTGCAGGTTTTCCTACTTACAAAGCATGTAGAGGTCTGTAATTTTTTATCATAGGTACACTTCAACTGTGAGAGACGGAATCTAAAACAAAAATCCAGAAAATCACATTGTATGATTTTTAAGTAATTAATTTGCATTTTATTGCATGACATAAGTATTTGATATATCAGAAAAGCAGAACTTAATATTTGGTACAGAA
>NW_019945628.1:0-5143 GCF_002910315.2 Salvelinus sp. IW2-2015 | reverse complement strand
CTACAGGGCTGGTCCTACAGGGCTGTTCCTACAGGGCTGGTCCTACAGGGCTGGTCCTACAGGGTTGGTCCTACAGGGCTGGTCCTACAGGGCTACATGCGCCGAATACAACAGTGAAATGCTTACTTACAAGCCCTTAACCAACAATGCCGGTTTAAGAAAATACCAACAACAAAAAAAGTAAGAGATAAAAAAAACAAATGATTAAAGAGCAGCAGTAAAAAACAATAGCGGGGAAAAATACAGGGGGTACTGAGTCAATGTGGAGGCTATATACAGGGGGTGGGACTGGAATAGACCTATTTTACTAGTGATGTGGACTGGAAGAGGCTGATATTACTCGTGATGTGGACTGGAATAGGACTATGTTACTAGTGATATGGACTGGAATAGGACTATATTACTAGTGATATGGACTGGAATAGGCCTATATTATTAGTGATGTGGACTGGAATAGGGCTATATTACTAGTGATGTGGACTGGAATAGGACTATATTACTAGTGATATGGACTGGAATAGGGCTATAAGACTAGTGATGTGGACTGGAAGAGGACTATATTACTAGTGATGTGGACTGGAAGAGGCTGATATTACTCGTGATGTGGACTGGAATAGGACTATATTACTCGTGATGTGGACTGGAATAAGACTATATTACTAGTGATGTGGACTGGAATAGGACTATATTACTAGTGATATGGACTGGAATAGGACTATATTACTAGTGATATGGACTGGAATAGGACTATATTACTCGTGATGTGGACTGGAATAGGACTATATTACTAGTGATGTGGACTGGAATAGGACTATATTACTCGTGATGTGGACTGGAATAGGACTTTATTACTCGTGATGTGGACTGGAATAGGACTATATTACTAGCGATGTGGACTGGAATAGGACTATATTACTAGTGATGTGGACTGGAATAGGACTATATTACTCGTGATGTGGACCGGAATAGGACTATATTACTCGTGATGTGGACTGGAATAGGACTATATTACGAGTGATGTGGACTGGAATAGGACTATATTACTCGTGATGTGGACCGGAATAGGCCTATATCATCTCTAACTGTTATTGGTTGGTCTACAGACCTATCATATCTAACTGTTATTGGTTGGTCTACAGACCTATCATATCTAACTGTTATTGGTTGGTCTACAGACTATTATCTAACTGGTTATTGGTTGGTCTACAGACCTATCATATCTATGTTATTGGTTGGTCTACAGACTATCATATCTAACTGTTATTGGTTGGTCTGACCTAACGTACTATGTATTGTTCGTCTAACTCATATCTAACTGTTATTAGTTTGGTCTGCAGACCTATCATATTAACTGGTTATTGTTGCGTCTAACGCAGACTATTCATCTCTAACTGTTATGCGTTGGTTACAGACCTATCATATCTAACCTGTTTCGTAGAGCTCTACAACAATATCTCTAACTGTTATTGGGTTCGGTCTACAGACCTATAATTCTAACTGTTATTAGTAGTCTACAGACCTATCAATATCTAACTGTTATTGTTGTGGTCTACGCAACCTATGTCCTACTGGTTATACGTTAAAGTTATTTACTAGAACGAATTTTAATATTGTACGCTGAACACGTATTCTGCTTGTCTTAAGCCTTTGGGGAGCAGTTCTCCTGCTCATGCCCAACTCTCCTTGAGAAGTGCACTCCATGTGATCGACCATTCACATTACAAATTGGAGATTCAGGTACAGTTGACACTCCGTGATCGACCAGTCATCATCTAAAATGGGATCTCAGGTTTGTACAGTGACCACTCCGTGGATCGACACTGTCACATCTAAAAATGGGATTCAAGTCAGTGACCACTCCGTGGATATACAGAGCTTCCGGAAAGGTATTAGATCCCTTGTGCTTTTTCGACATTTTGTTCTGTTCAGCTTATTAAAATGCAGTTGAAAATAAAGAACTCAGGAATCTACACATAATACCCATAATGAAAGCGAAACAGGTTGGTTCAGAATGTTAGCAAATTACCTTATTTACGCTAAGTATTCAGACCCTTTGCTATGAGACTCAAAATTGAGCTACGGTGGCTCCTGTTTCCATCATTGATCATCCGTGAGATGCCTTCTACACTTGATTGGAGTCCACCTTTAATCAATTCATTGATTGGGACATGATTTGAAAGGCACACACCATGTCTGATATACAGGTCCACATGTGATAGTGCAATGTTGGCCTCCTCATTCTAGTGGCAAATTGCGACCCAATCCGACGAGAAGAGAGGGGAGGGGGGGTGGGGGTGAGGGTGGAGGAAGAACTGGAGGGGGGGAAGAATACGAGGGAGGGCTGGGGGGGGGGTCTAGAGGGGGGTGGATGGGATAAGCGGAGGATGGGATCTCATGGCCAACTGAGCAATCGGGGGGAAAGGCGGCGTTTGTCAGCGGGAGGCTGAGAGGAACCCGATTGGGTCACTCTGACAAAGCTTCTAGAGTTCCTTGTGTGGAGAGTATGGGAAGCCTCTCAGAAGGAAACAGGTCAACCATCGTCTGCAGCACACCAAGTGCTATTATGGTATGTGGGCAGACAGAACCAATCCTCAGTAAAAGGAATGACAGCCAGCTTGGAGTTTGTCCAAAAGTACTGATCCTAAAGAAAAACAGAGATTCTGCGCTGTCGATGAAACAAGATTGAACTCTTTTGGCCCCTGCAGCCCTCCGGAATGCCAAGTCGTCACATTGGGAGGGAGGAAGGCTGCGAGGAGCACTCCTACTGTGAGTAGCATGTGGGTTGGCCCAGCATCTATTCCTGGTGCGGAGATGGTTTTTCAGCGGCAGGTGACTGGGAGACTAGTCAGGATCGAGGCAAACCTGAACAGAGAAATAACTAGTGATCCTTAATGAACTGCCTCAGAGCGCTCAGGGACCTCAGCTGGGTGAAGGATTCACCTTCCAACAGGACAACATGTACCCTATAGCACACTAGCCAAACACGCAGGATTGGCTTGGGACAAAGTCTCATGAATGTCCTTGAGTGGCTCAGCCAAGCCCAGACTTGAACTGATCGAACACCTCTGGAGAGACCTGAAAAAGCTGCTGGCAGCAACGCTCCGATCAACGTGAACGAGCTTGAAGGATACCAGAGAAAATGGGCAGGAAAACTTCTCAAATACAGGTGTTGCGAAGCTGTGCGTATACCAAGAAGACTCTGTAATGCTGTGTCACTGCCAAGGTGCTTCACACAAAGTACTGCAGTAAAGGGTATCAAGGAATGCTCGTAGATCGAATGTAGGGCCACCAATGATGTTTATGAGTGATTTTCAGTTTTATTAAACTTTTTTACAAATGAGCAAAAACTGTTAAACCTGTTTTTTGATTTGTCATTATGGGGTATTTGTGATGTTAATTATGGGGTATTGTGATGTATTTGGGTATGTGTGTAGATTGATGAGGTGGAAAACTATGTTAGATCAATTTTAGAATAAGGTTGTTAATGTAACAAAATTGTGGAAAAAGAGTCAGGGGTCTGACTACTTTCCGAACCGGCCTGGTACTATAGTAATAACAATAATAGGATTCAGGGTACGTGTGACCTCTCATGGACCCACCTATCACATTTAGCAAGGAAGATGGCAGGTAACGTAGTGACCTCTCCATGGGACCCACCTATCACCATTTACAGATGGAGATGGAGGTACGTAGTGACCTCTCATGGACCACCTATCACATTTTACAGATGGAGATGCAGGATACGTAGTTGACCTCTCCATGGACAACCTATACTTTAGCAGATGGACGATCGCAGGTATACACGTAGTGACCTTCCATGGACCACTATCACATTTACATGATGGAGATGGAGGAATACGTATGTGACCTCTCATGGACCACCTTATCCATTTAAGATTGGAGATGGGAAGGTACGTAGTGACCTGTCTCCAGTGGTACCCACTATCACATTACATGTTATGGAAGAATCGGCAAGGTAACGTAGTAGACGTTCCATGGACGCACCTATAATTCTATAGATGGAGATCGCAGTACGTAGTGAGTCTCCATGGACCGCACATTCACTTTAAATGGAGATCGTCAGGTAACGTAGTGATCTCATGTAGAGAGGACCGCATTCTATCACATTTGTTGAGATGGCAGAGTTTGTGGTGTTATTCTATTGTCTTAAAGTATTATTGATTGAGTTCAGTAGTTTGCTTAGCCGTTATGATATGAACAATACGTCACTGTACAGTATTATCATTTTGGTTATACTGTACATTTTCCTATAACTGACTGCTGAGAATATCTTCAGTTATTGATTCAGATGTAGCATATAATTTTGTTCTTTGTTTAGAATCTCCTTCCACAGTGTTATCAGTGAGAGGATTTGTTCCGTTGTCGTCCATGAAGAGTGATTTGGCATGGCAGGCGATATTGTTTTGGATAAAGATGCATGTAAGTGAAGAACTGACATAGACATAACATACTGATAGAAGAATTAGTGTTCTACAAACAATGAAGAATAAGTAATTGTGGCTAGTTGAAATATGAAGTCGATATACTGAAGTGATTTATTTCATAAACAGATATATACCCTCTTGATGTTTCATAAGTGTATTAGTACAGGAGAGAGTGTTTCTCGTGTCTGTCATGAAGAGTGATTGTTCCATGAAGGCCATTATGTTTGGAAAGATGCCAGTAATGAGAGAGAAGCTTTTCTCATGTAGACCTGATATGGGTGACTGTGAGGTAATGAATGTCGAGGTTTAAAGGGGCAATCTGGTGGATTCGCTACATTATTATTTTACTTTTAAGTTATGATATACATAGCCATTGAATATTGAAGAATAATAATTATAGAATATCTACAAATGAGCATTAGATTCAACTGTCGTCTCATCAGAACTCGCAAATTATAAGCTTTGTTTGGAACTCATCTGTTTTTGAACAACTGATTCGTCAAACATGGTATAGCTTCATAAACTGGTTAACCTTTCATTTGATGTCATAGATGGTCAGTCTGGCATCCATAGACCTCCCATAGAATTTGAGAGTGGTCACCCTTCTCCAACGCCATCCAAAATTGTTTGCCCAAAAGAAATGTGGCGGAGTGTCTTTTATGTTGGTTTCAACTGCAAGTTGTCCCTTTAAACGGTGC
>NW_019945627.1:31112-44543 GCF_002910315.2 Salvelinus sp. IW2-2015 | reverse complement strand
GAATTAGAATTAATGGAATTTATCAACTGTGATTTTGTGATATTTGTTTTTTGTGTCAATTAATCCTGTAAGGGATGGGTTGCAAACTGGCAATTTGCAAGAAATATGAAAATGTACATTCTATTCACAGCGAAACCTCTGACAACCTGTTCTGGACTCATCCACCGCACTGCCCAAATATTGAGAGGCTGATGAGTAACGGCATGCCCATCATATCTCAAGAGTGGAGGAGTTTGAGTGGGTGGTGTGGCGGCGGGGATTAAGACCTTATTTGCGTTGCGTGACGCTACTGTTATTAGAAATCAAAATGCAGCACTTCAAAAATGTAGCTAGCTGTTTTTACCAGTTAAAAAGTGCTTGTTAGAAAAACATACATGTAATATGATAATTGTTGCGATGTTTTGTGTATATACAAACATGAAAGCAGTATAATTATGGTCTATAATAACTTTTCAATTAATCAAATCTGATCATCACTCCAGTATTTCTTCTTTTAAAAAAACATTCAAATCGCTTAATGTGTTTCTTCGTTAATTCCCACTAGTGAAGAAGCATGGAAACTCAATATGATCCATACGTTCAATTCAGTCTGACAAAGAAATACTAATAATACTGTTTTTTTTTTATCATGTCATACCTTAAGTTTGTATTGCCAATAATATTTACAAGGGGGGTTGTAATGTTAATACGCTCATTGGTTTGAATTTCAATATTTAATTTTGTAAATTTTATTTTATTTGTGTTCTTTTCTGCATAAATATTTAATGCACAGCTGACATTTTTGTGTACAAATTATATTGACAATTGTTATTTTTTAAAGTAAATCCATATATAATAGTAAATAAGGTTTTCCAAGCAATAATAATAACCCTAGAGCAGTAACAACAATACAAATAAATACATACAGAAAATGTTTATGGAAGGTMTTGAAAATGCTCCATTGTAATTACTTCGCCAACAGCCTATTTATTGCCTTACCTCATTTGCACACACAGTATATAGATTATTTATATCGTGTTATTGACTGTACGTTTGTTTATTCCATGTGTAACTCTGTGTTGTTATTTGTGTCGCGCTGCTTTGCTTTATCTTGGCCAGGTCACAGTTGTACATGAGAACTTGTTCTCAACTGG
The DNA here is from genome assembly GCF_002910315.2 of Salvelinus sp. IW2-2015. Lineage (NCBI taxonomy): Eukaryota > Metazoa > Chordata > Actinopteri > Salmoniformes > Salmonidae > Salvelinus > Salvelinus sp. IW2-2015. Next base: position 43,410 of record NW_019945627.1, on the reverse strand, counting down.
CATACCTGGTTTAATAAAGGTTTTTTTATTTATTTTTTCAAACCAGTCTGGCACAAAGAGAAMATTCAAGTGTGAGACAGGCCTACACACAATCTATATAATGTACATGCAGTGCATACGGAAAGTATTCAGACCCCTTGACCTTTTTTATGTTACAGCCTTATTCTAAAATGGATTAAATATGTATTTATTCTCAGCAATCTACACACAATACCCCATAATGACAAAGTGAAAACAGGGTTGTAGAAATGTTTATGAATGTATTAAAAATTAACAGCAATGCCTTATTTACATAAGCATTCAGACCCTTTGCTATTGAGCTCAGGTGCATCCTGTTTCCATTGATTATCCTTGAGATGTTTCTACAACATGATTGGAGTTCACCTGTGGTCAATTTAATTGATTGGACATGATTTGCAAAGGCACACACCTGTCTATATAAGGTCCCACAGTTGACAGTGCATGTCAGAGAAAAAACCAAGCCATGAGGTCGAAGGAATTTTCCGAGAAGCTCCGAGACAGGATTGTGTCGAGGCACAGCTTTGGGGAAGGGTACCAAAAATGTCTGCAGCATTGAATGTCCCCAAGAACACAGCGGCCTCTATTATTCTTAAATGGGAGATGTTTGGAACCACTAAGACTCTTCCTAGAGCTGGCCGCCCGGCCAACTTGAACAAATCGGGGAATTAAGGGCCTTGATCAGGGAGGTGACCAAGAAACCGATGGTCACTCGGACAGAGCTCTAGAGTTCCTCTGTTGAGATGGGAGAACCTTCCAGAAGGACAACCATCTATGCAGCGCTCCACCAATCAGGCCTTTATGGTAGAGTGGCCAGATGGAAAACACTCAGTAAAAAGCACAACAGCCAGCTTGGAGTTTGCCAAAAGGCACCCAAAGGACTCTCAGATCATGAAAAACAAGATTTTCTGGTCTGATGAAGCCGAGATTGAACTCTTTGTCCTGAATGCCAAACATCACATCTGGAGGAACCCTGGCAGCTCCACGGTGAAGCATGGTTGTGGCAGCATAATGCTGTTGGAATGTATTTTTAATTTGAAATGTTATTTCACTAGCGCAGTCACTTAATAACAAAATACTGAGTAAAGGGTCTGAATACTTAGCTTTTTTTGCAAAAAATCTAAAACCCTGTTTTTTGCTTTGTCATTATGGGTTAGTGTGTGGATCGACGAAGGGAAAAAACAATAATCAATTTCAGAATAAGGCTGTAACGTAACAAAATGTAGGAAAAGTCAAGGGGTCTGAATACTTTCAGAAGACACTGTATGTCCTTTGCTATATATCCGAAGCTAAATATTTGTTTAATTTAGTTAGACCTCGCCCATTTTCTTTTATTCTTTATCAAAAAATTCTGCTAATGGAAATCCACAAGGGACAAAAAAAACGTTCAGTTTCTCCTCTCCTCAGCCACAGAATGCTAGGGTTTATCTGGTGGGCTTCTGAAATATGGACAACCGTATCGTGGTAGAAAGGGCAACAAATTATAAAGTCTTCGCTCCTGGTATGCTTTAGGAGGGGTCGCACATCAGAGACAGCGTTGTGCAGTGTGCTGCCAAATCCTGCCCCTGTGCCGTTTACCTGGCTCCCAGGTCCCCATAATGGTGTCTACCTTCGAAGTCATTGTACACATTGTTAACTTATGTAACACAAAATAGTTCTATCACACACTTCAGGTAAAGAAAAGAAGTTTTTAACTTAATCAATTGTGTAACAACACATGTTGTTTATATGCTCAAATGCCCATGTGGGCTTGTTAACATTGGTCAGACTAAACATGCGTCAAATTAATAATAGCTGAACACCAAACAGCTATCCGCACCAAAATATGGATATCTGCGATCACGTAGCAATATGTGAATCCTGCTCAGTCTCTACCTTGAAATTCTGGGGAATTGAGAATGTTTCCTCCAGAGGTGGCAATATAGTGAGGAAATAGCTACAGAGAGAGGCACTTTGGTTCGACTGCTTAGATGGTGTCGAGCCAAGGGTCTGAATGAACAGCTCTCTTGCTCATATTTTTTTGTAAATATGTTCTGTATTTTTGCTATTCAAGTGGAATGTATCTGTAGGAATCTTGAATGGTGCATACTATTGCTTGAATAACCTGTGTAGTTTCTACTACATACTGGAACGTGTTTGATTGACATGATGAGTCCCTCTCCCCTGAGAGGGTATAGACAGTAGCAGTCAAAGTTTGAGAACACCTACTCATTCAAGGTTTTTTCTACATTTTTACTACATTGTAAATAATAGTGAAGACATCAAACAATGAAATCACACATATGGAATCATGTAGTAACCAAAAAAAGATTCTGCAAAGTAGCCATCTTTGCCTTGATGAAAGCTTTGCACACTCTTGGCATTCTCTCAGAGATTCAGCTGGAATGCTTTTCCAACAGTCTTGAAGGAGTTCCCACATTTGCTGAGCACGTGTTGGCTGATTTTCCTTCACTCTGCAGTCCAACTCATCCCACATCTCAATGTGGTTGAGGTTGGGTGATTGTGGAGGCCAGGTCATCTGATGCAGTCCCATCACTCTCCTTCTTGGAAATAGCCCTTACCAGCCTGGATGTGTTGTGCATTGTCCTGTTGAAAACCAATGATAGTCGGCGTTGGCTCAGTTGTAAGCATGAGGGTGCAACGCCAGTTGTGGGTTCATTCCCCACGGGGACCAGGATGATGTTGAACTTCATGTAAGCCTCTGATAAGAGCGTCTGACTAATGACTTAATGTAAATGTAAAGTATAGTGGGCTAAGTGCAAACCAGATGGATGGCGTATCACTGCAGAATGCTGTAGAACCATGCTGGTAAAGTGAGCCTTGAATTCTAAATAAATCACAGACAGTGTCACCATTTAATACTGATGTACTCAGCGCGAGGCATGTTTGTTGCTGTTGAACGCTGTCGAACGCCGAAACTGAAACCTGTCGACGGCTGAAACCTGAATTAAAGACCTTGGTTTAAAAGCTGACAGTGTTTTTATATACTTATTTTATTTTTAATCCTGCGGCTCTGCTTTGAGCGTGTCTACTGTCCTGGGATCCTGCCAAGTTCCGTAAAGGGGGATAGACGCTAAAGCCTAACGCTCGGCGGCTCAAATGAGGCCGCTATTGAACGTTTCCAACGTTACAGGAGCTGCTGTTACTTTTTGTTTGTTCCGGGACATTGTGGACCGCGTTGACTTTCAATGTAGCACTTGCATGCTTGCGGAGGACTACGAGGGAACGAAAAACTACTCTTAGCATGCAAGTTGCAAACCTACATAAGCTACTGGTGAACCCACGCCCACCTACTTTTTTTTTTCTTCCACCCCAGTAGCCAGACATCGCTCTGGTCTGGTGGAAGTTTCAACGGCCGTGTCGGCTCTCCACAGCGACTGGCCGGTGGCTAGACAGGGTTCCATCCCCGTAAGGGGCTCCCACACCCTGGAGAACGGAGCTGAATCTTGACCAACCAACCAGCCATGGAAGGTTGTCACTCGCGTGGAAGTCGAAGAAGGCGTCTCTGGCAATGGGGGTCACCGATGGAGACTGTTGAGCCCGGAACTGATCAGACCAGAAACAGCAATTCAATTTCAGAACCACATTCCTGTAAAACTTCTAACTAATGGAGGAGAAGCTCCAGCCCTCCTCAGAGGGAGGACGAGGGTGTGGGCGGATACATTCATCCTCGGCTATGTTCTCCCTGGGGGCTGACAGGGGGAACGTTGTATTATGCACGTCAGCCCCGTATTGCAGGCGTTGTATTGGCTATGGTCATACCCTTGCCTCGTGCGCGCGGAAGAAAGTGCAGGTACTGTGGGTCGAGTGAGCACAGGCAGGGGATTGTAGTGAGCCTAAAGCCGTGCCACGGTGGCACACCTTTGGCGAGACAGAGGTCATATCGCGTCTGCAGCTGGGGGGGGGGGAGCGAGACGGGGGAGGGGGGAGCGAGAGCGGGGGATGGGGGGAGGAGAGGAGCAGGAAGAAGGAGTGGCACAGGCGGGAAACTGCACCGAAGGAAGGAGAGAGAGAAGAGGTCGGGACAGAGGCTGTGGTCGAGATGGAGGGGAGGTGGTCGGAGACAGCAAGTAGGGAGAGGAGGGGAAGGAAGCAGAAGTGGAGCGCAGTTGGACATGGACAAAAAAAGGATACTCCTCGGAAGGCTGAAGGAGAGGATAAGCGTAAAGGGGCCGGTGAAGGGCTGGAGGGCAGGGGAGAAAGATGGAGTTATGAGAGGAGATTAGGGAGAAGGTTTTGTCTGGGGAGGCAGGATGGTAGAGTTGGGAAAGAAGGAGAGGTGGAGGGGGCAGAGATGGAAGGAGAGCGTTGGGACAGAGGGGGAGGGGGGAAGGAGGCAAAGGAGAAAAAGGAAGGAGAAGGGGAATATGGGAGGGGTGAGGGGGGGAGTGGAGAAAAGAATAGGACAGAAGGGATAGAGGGATGGAGGAGGAAAAAGAATGATTTATGGGAGAATGTTGGAGCTGGCGAGGGAGAGGGGCCGATAGAGGGATGGGAGAAAGGGGAATGTAACCGGGTGTTTGAAGGAGTTACAGGCGGGGGTTAGGAGGATGGGGGAAGGGAAATTTAAGAAGGGTGCTTGGAGAATACGAGAAAGAATTTGGGTTTGTTCAAAGGAGGCGGATAGGGTAGGGGAGAGAAGGGGGACCTTGGTGCCGATTATAGAAGAGAAAGAGAAGAAAAAAGGTGGAACTTATAGACGCGGGAGGAGGAGAGGTGTGGGGAGGGGGGAGGGGAGGGAGACGTGGCAGGACCTTCGAGGGCTCCCTCTCCTTCTTCTTCGTTCACACCTCTGGAGGAGCTGGACCGCCAGGTGATGGCATTGGGTAGGGCAATGGAGGGAGGGACAGGCTATCTGTTTGGGGACGTGGGGTCCCCGGTCAGTAGTCTAGGAGATGAGATGGATGTGAGTGGGGGGCAGGTGCCGGGAGATGGACCTGAGTGACTTTTTTGGATTGGGAGTGGGGTGTTTATGGGTGGTTTGTAGGTGGGAGGGGGAGGGAAGATGCTCCCCTGATTATTGGTTTTGTTTTTGGTTATTGTTTAGTAGGGTTGAGAATGAATTTTTGTTGATGATTAGAGATAAATATAGTTTTGAAGTGATGTAAGTTTGGAGGATTTGAGTTGGTTTTGAATGTAATAAATATATTTTATTAAAAAAAATCTGTTCTTATCAGTTTAATATCTGATACGTCCCACATCGGGGGACTACATATTAAATGGATTTTTCGAACAGGGAGTCGGAAATGGGGCTTGCTCAGTCCGCTCCACGCATCGACCCGTAATTTCAGTACCTCCGGGAACGGTGCAACACATTTCTCCCGTTGTCAAGGAAAGAAAGTACACAAAGCCAGTGTAAACAGCTGGCAGAAGAAGAAAAGGAAAGAAAAAAGAAAAAACATCCAAAGTGAAAGTAGGGCGAAGCGCTCTTTGTGGGTTCCCCCGTTTCCCGCCATTTAAAAAAAAAAAACGTTGGTCAGGATAGTGAGTTAGTCTGTCTCTGTCTGTCTGTCTGACTTTTTACCCACAGCCCTGGAAAAGTTGGCAGAGTGGGTGGGGAGGAGGAGCCACCTTTTGCCAAACCGCCAAAGTCTGCCGAGACCCCCGGGTGCCCGGCGGGTGCAGGGGGCCATTTGTGGGTTATCGCTTCTCGGCCTTTTGGCTAAAATCAAGTGTGTGGCATGACTGCAGTTTGATCAGCGAAAGGAAAGAGAAGGTGATGGCGACGGGAGACTTTGTCGGCCCGTGGCGCGACTTTTGAACACAATCCGGTTTGTCGGGAAAGAAATGGACGGAATACAGTTCGTTATTGGAAGAAGGAATTTCGCAAAGGAAGTCATCTATGAATTTRTGGGAGTGACGACGGAGCGAATCTACTGTTACAGGGATTTTCCTGCACGGAATGCTTTCGAGGTCACCTTCACGGGGGACTACCTGTGTCAAGGAGCTTGGAACAAGTGCCTGGAACACAAGGATGAAACACCGATCTCCAACTTCAATGTGGAGCCTCTGTTCGCAAGTCGGGTAAGGACCATAACAGTCTGCATGCAAAATCCGTATGTGAAAGAGCAGGATATTCGATCCTTCCTAGGTAAATACTGTGATGTATTGGGGGTTGGAACAAAAGAAATGGAGTATGATGGTATGTGGAATGGGAAGAGAAAATACGCTGTCAGATTTAGAACACGGGCGGGAGGAATTGAACATCCCCCAGCGTCCTTCTACATTGGCGGTGTAAAGGGGTACCTTTACTTRTATGGACAGCCCAAAACATGTAGAAGATGCGGAGAAGAGGGCCACATTGCAGCACTGTGCCCGAACACATTCTGTAGAAACTGTTCGGAGACGGATCATCAGGCAAGGGATTGTAAAAAACCCAAATCGTGCAATCTGCGCGATTCATTTGAGCACATGTTCAAAGACTGCCCTGACAGACACAAAACCTATGCGGAATCACTGCGAAACTTCGAGGTGGTAATGGACAATATCTCAAGAGACCACGCACCCGCACCTGAGAACCTCCCGAGGCCTCTTCCGGAGGCTTCTCCGAGAATGGGCCCGGGTGATGGGGCGGAGCCCTACGTTTTAGAGAATCCGGTGGCAGGAACTTCAGCTCAACCAGAACAGGTGGCAACAGAGGAGTCGTCACAGGGGATAATAATATCAGACGCCCCGGTGGAGAGGAGAGTACAGTGGGGTGAAACAGAAGAGGATAAAGAGATGGATTGGATCGAGGGGAAGAGAACAGCAAAAAGGAAAGTACCAGGGGAGAGGCAGGAAAAAGAGGCAAAAAAACAAATAATAGAGACACCCAACAGGTTCTGCGTTCTGGAGAACAAGGAGCCGGGAGAGCAAGGGGATCCAGGTCCTGAGTCGTCCTCAGCGGGAGAGCCTCCACCAGTGCCGTTAGTTGTACCATCAGAGGAGGATAGCGAGGGCAGCGGGGATTCCCAGCCAGAATCCGTGAGTGGCTTTATGGTGGAAAGCTTGATGTCAACAACAATGTTTCGGACCAAGGGGCAAAGAGACGGAACATAAAAGAAAACGATGTTTAATGTCCTGTCAGTTAATGCCAGGGGATTGAGAGACACTGTCAAGAGGACATTTGTTTTTTTCATTAAAGGCACTGGACTTCCAAGTGTGCTTCCTTCAGGAGTGTCACCTAAAGAACACAGAGGACATCAAAAGGTTCAGCAAGGAATGGAAGGCAGGTGCTTCAGTATGGAGCATAGGCAACGTACACTCAGATGGGGTAGGGATAATATTTAAGGATACTGGGTTTGTAATTGAGGAGGAAATAATTATTATTCCAGGGAGGCTCGTATACGTAGATGGCAGGCTGAACAACAGCAAGCTGCGCCTAGTAAACGTGTACGCGCCTGCAGTAAAAGGGGAAAGGTTAGACTTTTTTAAGCACTTACCCAATGTTCTGTACACAAACCGAATGGTGATAATGGGGGGATTTTCAACACAGACTTAGAGGGGGAATATGATTTTACTGCACAATATTTAAAAAATGTTTTGTGTGATTACAACTTGGCAGACACATATAGGAGACATAATAAGAAAGGTATAGGGCATACATGGAGAAACTCAAGAGGAGCAAGCGAAAGATTAGATTATCTGTTTGTATCCAAGACCACCCAAAGCTTGAGTTTCTCCATATATCCAAATTGGTTTTCAGATCATGACACAATTGGGGTTACTTGTGAAATTGGAGGGGTGGAGATAGGAAGAGGTTTTTGGAAGTTAAACACGAAAGTGCTAGAAGGCGCGGAATTTGGAGCCGAGTTCACGTCCTTTTATAATTCATGGAGGGATATGAAATGGGCATTTAAAAACACAGCTGAATGGTGGGAGGCGGTAAAAATCAAAATAAAGTATTTTTGTCAAATTTATAGCAAAAGGAAAAAACAGGAAGAAAGGTATCTTGAGAAAGAACTGCAAGATGAATTACAGGCCATGCATTCTGAAATAAACGAGGGTAAGCAGGTGTGTGGGGAGGAATACAGAAACATCCAAAAGAAAATAGAACACAACATTGAAACAAAGGTCAAGAACTTTACGTTCTTGGCCAAAGTAACAGAAAAAGAACAAGATGAAAAATGTTCAAAGTTTTTTTCAGAGTATTAAAGAAAAACAAAGAAAGTCTGTAATTACTGCATTAGAAACAGGTAGGGGGAAAGTTACAAAAAAAGAAGATTTAATGACGCACGCTCAGGAATTCTACCAAGCTTTGTATTTAAGAAGGGTGAAGTGGATAAAGCAAGAATGGAGGAACTATTAAATAGTATAAGTAAAAAATTAAACAATGAAGAAAGGACACATTTAGAAAGGGAGGTATCCAAAAAGGAAATAGAGGAGGCAATGAGATCTCTGAAGGCTGACAAAACACCCGGGAGTGATGGATTACCAAAATAATTTTATTGTCGTTTCTGGGGTATCCTAGGTGAGGATTTACTGGAGGTGTACAAAGAGATCTTGGTCGAGGGGACGATGCCGGAATCTATGAGGTCCGGCGTAATAAGCTTAATTTACAAGAAGGGAGAAAAATAGCTTTTAAAAAATTGGAGGCCCATTACCTTGCTAAATGTGGACAAATACATTTTTGGGAAAGTAATAACAAATAGGCTGAAAGAGGTGATGCCTAGCCTGGTTAATGAGGACCAGACATGCGGGGTTATGAATAGGTCTGRAACATACAACCTACAGTTAACCAGAGATGTGATTGTTTGGGCCAAGGACAGAAATCTACCGTTGTGTGTGTTGAATGTCGATCAGGAGAAGGCGTTCGACAGGGTCAGTCATGACTTCCTGTTCTCAATTCTAGAAAGAATGAATTGTGGCACGACTTTGGTTAATTGGGTTAAGACAATGTACAATAAGGCATATAGTAGAGTACAAATCAATGTGTTTCTCAGCAAACCGGTACTACAAGAAGGTGGGGTGAGACAGGGGTGCCCATTGTCACCACTACTGTACGTGTTATTTGCTGAACCGCTAGCGAATTTGATGAGGAATGATACAGGTATAGACGAGGTGAGTTTAAAGGCCCTCTGGTCTTTTTCTTTCTTATTTAATTTAATTTCCTCCCTTGTTTGTCATCTCTCCACCCCCTTGTATCCTACCCTCCCCCCCTTTAGCTCTTCCTACTGTTTTGAGATTTGTGTTGTCTGCTAGCCGGAGTGGCTTTCGGGCTTGTGGGACTGCTAGCTTTAGCTTGGCTTGGCCTGCTAGCCCCTGGCCCTTTTAGGCGTGGCAGGCTTTGTTTGTTTGACTGTGGTGTCCTTGTTCCCCTTGTACCTATCCACCTTGTATCTTTAGTTTATCCCCCAAATTYCCTTTTGTCTCAGTTCCTTGTTGTTTTGTGTTGTCAACTGGGGGACCTTTGCTGGCCGGCCTGCTAGCTAGTTAGCTTAGCCTGGTCTGCTGGTGAGGCCTGCTAGCTTCTTCGTCCCTCAAGTTTGGCAGGTGTTGTTAGTCAGTGTTTTCATTTTTCTTTTACACCCTCATTCCCTGTTACCTTAAGTATTTTGTTTGTTCTTTAGTCTTACCCCCTTTGTCTTCCCTTTTTGGTTTGTGTGCTTTGTTGTTTTGTGGCAAGGCTTCTTGGCTTGTGGGCCCGCTAGCTGGTAAGCTTAGTCTGGCCTGCTGGCGTGGCCTGCTAGCTTTCTAGCCTTTGTCTAGTTTGTGTGGTTTATTTTTTCTCTCCCCTTTGTGCCCTTCCCTTTGTGAATAAAAAAAAAAAAAGATTTCTCCCTCCTTGTGTCCTTTCCCATTGTTGACAAGATTAGTTTGGTGCTGTGCTAGATAGGTTGTTGTGTGTCCCGTGGTATTGGCAGGCCCTGGTTAGCATAGCCTAGCAGAGCCTGCTAGTCTCCTCGGTTGTCTCACACCCCTCCCCCTTCCTCCCAACCCTCTCTCCAAACCCCCTCTCCCTTCCCCCGCCCCTTTTCCCCTTCCCCTCTTTTCACTGGTGTTGGGTTTAAAGGGAGTGGGCCTCCATGTCAGCAGCACAGGCTGGCATGAGGAGGCACCATGCAGTGCGCCTCCTTTTAAAGGAGAAGGGAGGAAAAACAATGGAGTTATCCCGATTGGATTTCTCCAGAAAATTCCTCCAAAAGGAACTCGGCTTCCATCCCGCGCAGGTAAACTGCATCCTAGCCCTCCCTTATGGGAAAGGCTTTGATGTCAGTTTTGCCAGCGGCAGCTTCCTGAGGGAGTTCTGGGGGAAACTCCAGAACGCCCTAAACACCCAGGGGTCCCTCACAGCAATGTTTGAGGTGACCAAGCTAACGGATAATAGCATTAAAACCGTTATTATCCGTATGTACAATGAAACCGTACAGCTGGAGGACGTTGCAGTATGGCTGGGCAGGTACTGCAACGTGAAGGGGCCCCTGGTACAAGTGAAGGATCCCGATGGGATCTGGACAGGGGCCTGGAGGGTCACTGTCCAGCAAAGGGAGGACCCTGGGGGCTATGGTGGGTTGAAAGCCATCCCATCCACCATAGTCCTCGGAGAGAATAGGGGCCATGTTCACTACCAGGACCAGCCCAAGCTGTGCCGTAAGTGTGGTGAACATGGCCACCTTGCAGACGCCTGTAAAAAGGTCGTCTGCATGAAGTGCCGGGAGGTGGGCCACCGCTACGAGGAATGCACGAACGGAAGGTCGTGCAACCTCTGTGGCGAGCGGTCCCACCTCATCCGCGGCTGCCCCTTCTCCTGGGCCAACAAGGTCAGGGCCGAAAGGAGGGAGGTGGCGGCCGCGGACCGGGCTTCCGAGCGTCAGGTGGTGGTCACCGAGGAGGTGGTTGTGGAGCAGGTGGTGGTGGAGGAGACAGTGGTGGAGGCGGTGGCTGTGGTAGAGGGCGCGGAAGGTGCAGTGGTGGAAGAAGRGGGAGGAGAGGACAAAACCCTCCCCACCCCAATTCCCCTGCCCCAGACTAAGGTGACCCCTGAAGGAGAAAGGGCAGAGAAAGACGGCTCCGGAGAGGCCTTGAGTGAGAGTTCCCCAAGTGGGTCAGACAGTATGGAGACACGGGAGAAAGGTGTCAGAAAAGATTGTAGAGACAGCGTCAGGAGACACGGGAGAGGGAGGGGAGATTCTGGAGGAACACCTCCCCCCACGAAAAAGAAATGCAGAGGAGCTCTCTGACCCCAAACAGGGTGGTGACAAAAAAGGAAAGGTGGAATGGGAGAGCTCTCAGGGGGAGGAAGAACCCAGGAACTTCCCCTCCAACTCCCCCAATCAAATCTCCTTTTTAAGTCCTGTTTTAACCTCCTCTCCCTTCCAACCCCCTTTACCCCGGAGGGAGAGAGAGAAATCACAAGAAAAGTAACCCTCTTTTAACTGTTCAATGCCTATTTTCTTTTAGCACTGTTTTTACTCACCCCTTTTATGGCTTTTAAAATCACCACAATAAATGTGAGGAGCGTGAAAACAGCAGCKAGAGCACAGTCGGTTTTATCCTTTTTAGAAAGGTTTAACTCTGATGTGTTTTTATTACAGGAGTGTGGTCTACCCTTTTTATCCTCTTACAGTAAATGGGAGGATAAGTGGCAGCACGGGCKCTCCATTTGGAGTGGTTCCAATTTTAACAAGAATGARGGTGTTGCCATTTTAATCAAYACCCCACAGGTGGTGGTGAGGGGGAGCACGGTGGTGGTAGGCYGGCGCGCTCTTTTAGCCAATTGTACTTTTATGGGAAGGGATTTTAATGTGCTAAATGTGTATGGTTTTAATGACAAACACGACCGGTGCGCACTTTTAGAAGACCTGCAGTCCCACATGCTAGGGAGGGATCCTCTAGTGGTGGGTGGGGATTTTAARTGTGTTTTAAGTAGAGCAGATAGGAGAGGGGCAGGAGAGGATTTTAAGGTAGACAGGTCAAGTGTTTTATTGCAAGGGCTGTGCAGGGATTTTAAACTGACTGACTGTTTTAAAACCCTGCATCCAAGAGAGGAGGGCTTCACCTGGACCAGTGGTGACAGCACCAGAGCCTCTCGCATTGARTATCTGTTTACCCGGGACTGTCCCTCAACTGATGCTAGAATAACCCCTGCTTTCTTCTCAGATCACGTAATGCTGACGTGCACCCTTTCACTAACTTCGGGTGTGACTGTGGGAAGAGGGCCCTGGAAATTGAACTGCTCCCTTTTAGATGATAGAGTAGTTAGTCAGTACCGGGAGCGAGCAGTTCAAAGCCAGGGCAGACGCTACAGGACTTCTTTGACACACGAGCACAGTGGTGGGAAATGGTGAAGGGAAGGACGAGG
>NW_019945627.1:2543-28958 GCF_002910315.2 Salvelinus sp. IW2-2015 | reverse complement strand
TTATGCACTCACGGGGCATGGCGAGGACATCCGCGTGCCCCCGACCAGGCTGCGGCCAAGAGGAGTCGGTGAGGCACCTGCTCTGGGAGTGCAGAGCCGCCAGGGACCTGTGGAAGGAAGCAGGCCCCCTGATCACCGCGTGTCTGCCAGCAGGGGAGGACCTAACGCCTCAGCTCGTGCTGTATGGGGTGGCATTACCCCTGTGCCATTACGAGGTGACCAGCCTGGCAAAGAACAATTTCAGGGTGGTCACCGTCAATATGTATAATCCGCAATCCTCAGCGAGGCACCTCAGGGACTCCCTGGGATTCTGGAACGGGAGGAGAGGGTTCCAGGTGCTTCTCAGGGAGGACCCGAAGGGATTGGGTGGCTACCTCCATCCTCCGGCAATGTTCTCCCTGGGGGCTGACAGGGGGACATTGTTTTATGCCCGTCAGCCTCCGTTCTGCAGGTGGTGTATGGCCTACGGCCATATCCTGGCCTCGTGCAACACCAAGAAGTGCAGGTTCTGTGGGTCGGGAGAGCACGAGCCCAAGGCTTGCCACGGGTGTGGCGTGATTGCCCGGCTCGTCAAAGGTCGTACGCGTCTGCAGCTGGAGGGGGAACGGGGGATGGGGGGAGAAGAGAAAGGAAGGATGCGGATGACAGTAATGGCACAGGGGAAAAGACGGCACGGGAAGAGGATGGAAGGAAGAAGGCAAAGAAAGGAGAGAGAAGAGAAGGCGAAGGAGGTGGAAGGTGAGGAGGAGGTGACGGAGCAAAGAAGCAGGTGGCGGGGACAGTGGAGGACGGAACGCTGAAGGAGTGGGGGAGCACCCGGGCGGAAGAGATGATGGAAGAGAGGAGGGGATGGTGGGMATGAGGGAAGAAGTCACCCTTTTGCCGTCATCTCTGAAGAGGGCAGAGAAGAGGAGAGCGAGCTTGAAGGATGGTGAGGGGAGGGAGAGGGAGGCTAAGCGAGGGATGGGGGCGAGAAGAAGACATTCTATAGGCACGCTGTTTGCCTCAGCCCCAAATACATGGGGGGAGGGTTTGGGTTGTCGAGCTGGGGGGTGACCTCAACTCCTGTCTGGGCAGATGGAGTCCACTAGTCTCAGCCCAGAGGCCTACAGGGAGGGAGTTTTGGAGGGGAACCCAGGAGGCAGGGCACTCCAATGGCTAACACCAGGCATGCATCCTGGAGTGGAGGGCGGGGGGGGCGAGAGGAGAGAACATCCCTGCCGGATGAAATGGAGCATCGGGTGAGTCTCCTGTTTTTTTTTTATTTATTTTATTTTTGGTTGAGATGTTGTTTTATTAACGAATATGTCTGTTAATTTGTTTAGTTTAAATGTAAGGGGTTTGAGGGACTTTGTTAAGAGGAGGGCGGTTTTTAGTTTTTTGGCAGGGGTGGGTTTTGATGTTTATTTTTTACAGGAGGTTCACCTGAGGGATGGAGGGGATGTTGATAGGTTTAGGAGGGAGTGGGATAAGGGGGAGTCAGTTTGGGGTATAGGTGGGGTTCATTCAACGGGGGTGGGGATTTTGTTGGGAATAGGGAAGTAAAATTAGAGGGCACTTTTGTTGTGATGCAGGGGAGGGTTTTGGGGGTGGATATCACTTTTAGGGATAGTAGGTATAGGTTAGTGGTGGTGTATGGGCCACAGGTGGCGGCAGACAGGAGGGAGATGGTGGACTGTCTGACGCCCCTGTGTGTTACAAATAGGCACTTGGTGATAGGGGGAGATTTTAATATAGATTTAGGGGTAGGAGGGGATAGTAGTGCAGGAGCCATCACCGTGCTAATGGCTTGCCATGGTCTGGTTGATGGTGGCCTGCACACTACTCCGACAATGGCCGGTCCTACATGGCGCAACTCCAGGGGGGTTGCGCAGAGGCTCGACTATATTTTTGTATCCAGGTCTTTGGGTCAGTTGTCTGGGCGGCTGGTGCCTGTGTTCTTTTCGGATCACGACGGGGTGCTCCTGCAGGTGGGGTCGCCAGTCTGCCTCTTCGGTAGGGGGTACTAGAAATTAGATCGTGATCTACTGGATGAGCAAGCTTTTGTCAATGCCGTTGCAGGGGTGTTTTGGGGGCTTGAAGGCCTCCGGTCCATGTGCGAGGGGGTGTTAGAGTGGTGGGATATAGTAAAGGTAAGGATTATTATAGGATATAATAAGACGAAAAAAAGGGAGGAAAGGAGGGAGGTGGATCGTATCCAAAGGTTAATCGAACTCGAGTATGAGGCAGGCAACCTCGGCGGGTCGATTGACTGGGAGAGATCCACAGCCCTGAAGGCGCAGCTCAGGGAGCTGCAGGAGCAGAAGGCTCGAGCTTTCCTGGAGCGTGCACATAGTGGCTTTTTATAACACAACGAGACTTGTTCCGCCATGTTCTTTAAGTCAGTTAAGAGCAGACAGAGTAGGAAGATAATGTGTGGGGTTAGGGAAGAAAATGGGAGTGTAGTGAATAAACCAGAGGAAATGGTCAGGGTGACAACTGACCATTTCCGAGTTTTTTTTTAAAGAAAGGGATGTAGATGTAGAGCAGGGAAATGTGTTTTTAGAACACTTGTCCCGGCGATTGCCGGAGGATGTTAGAGAAGCGATGGAGGCTCAGATCTCCCTCGAAGAGGTTGAGAGCGCCCTCAGGAGGATGGGAAAAGGGAAGGTGCCTGGGATGGATGGACTACCGGCCGAGTTTTACCTCAAGTTTTGGGGTATARTTGGACCGGTGGTACTAGAAGTCTTGAAGGCCATCCTRGAGACGGGMGTCCCGGGGGGATCAATGGTAGTCGGTGTGCTGTCACTTCTTTACAAGAAGGGGGYCGCAACAGACCTTGGCAACTGGCGGCCATTGACCATGCTGTGTGTYGATTATAAGCTGCTTGCAAAGGTCTTAGCGGACCGTTTGCGCACAGCCCTTCCCTACGTCGTCCACGAGGATCAGACGTGCGGGGTAGAGGGACGCTCTATTAGATGGAACCTACAGTTGATCAGGGCCTCCATCGCTTGGGTTGAAGATAGAGGTCTGCCTTTAATGGTAGCAGCGTTAGATCAGGCGAAAGCCTTTGATCGCGTGAATAGATCATTTCTATTCAGGGTATTAGGTAGATTAGGATTTGGGGAGAAGTTTATAGGATGGATCCGTACTTTATATGTCGGAGCGGGGTGCCGAGTAAGCGTAAACAGTCACTTGGGTGACGTTTTTGACATCTCGTCTGGAGTCAGGCAGGGGTGGGTCCGCTCTCGCACTACCTTTTCGTTCTGTACATGGAGCCCTCTGGGGCTGCCATTAGGACTCGTGCCGACAAGGGTCCCTTGCCATTTATTGGGGGGATTTACCCGAGCGTGCGGGAGCGGTTTTCTTAACGCATGCAAAGTCTCCGTTAAGTTTTCGGAAGATGGCGCGGTAGGAAAACGCCGATTGTGCCTGGGGTGGTTGTTTCTCTGTAACGGGGCCTGAACAGATTCTCGGGTCCCTTTGAGACCTCCGGTCTCGGCGACGCTGAACTGGAACAGGGGGTATTCGCAGTGGTACAGAAGGAAGCTAGGCGATGTGGAGGGCTTAGGTCTTTGTCCTTTTAGGCAAAGGTCTTAGTTTCTCAAGGTGGATTGTATTGCCGTCTCTTTTGTATTTGGCGTAGATCTACCCATTGCCGGCTTGTCTGAGGAGGCCTCTAGTGAGGCTTGTGTTTCAGTTCATGTGGGGTGGCAGGTACGAGTGGGTCGCCAGGGCACGCATGCTCTGTCCCATCGGGGAGGGAGGTAGGGGGGTACCACATTTCCCCCTCAAGCTGGATGCATTGTTTGTTTCGTTCTTGTTGACGGAGCTTGCTCATCCAGTGATACACCCGTCCGGTTATCTCCTGCGGGTGTTCTTCTCGTATCAGGCGAGAAGCGTAATGGTGTGGTCTAACACGGGTCCTCGGGCGAAACAGCTGCCGTGGCACTTTGGCCATGCGGCCAAGTGGCTGCGTGCGCACCCCGAGGTTGAAGTCGCCTGAGTAGGTTTAGACCACAGGCACCTGTACGAGGAGGTCAGACGGGCAGGGATCTGGCGCCTGTAGTGGGTATCTCGGAAGTGGTCTGGGAGGGAGTACAGGCGCGGGGTCTGGACAACAGGCTCAAGGACCTGAATTGGTTGAGCCTCCACAAGTGCTTGCCGGTACGTTCTATTATGTATCAGCATAGTTTGGCGTGATCCCCCACCCGTCCAAGATCTGCTTGTGGCAGGGAGGAGACTGTTCGCCATGCTTTTTGGGACTGGGCCTTTGCCGGAGTAGTTTGGGCTAAGGCACGGGTGTTGTTAGGTAGGGTAAGAGGTGATTTTGTATTAACATGGGCAAGATTAGAGAGAGGTGTAGGGAGAGCGAGGGGGACGGATAGGGATAGATTTCTGCTCTGGCTTCTCATGAGTCTCTTTAAACGGGGGCTGTGGGAAGCCAGGTAGAATTTGGTAAAGACAGGGAAAGATTGGGGGGTGGAAGGGATAGTGAGGAGGGTGGAAGGAGTTTTAAGGGGGAGGATGAAGAGGAAGTGGGGGCAGCATGCTGCTCGGGAGAGGTGGAAAGGGGGTTTAGGGCTGGAATTAATTTAGAYATGGAAGGGTATAGATTAAGGATGGGGAGATAGGGAAAGGTAGTGGTTAGGTATGATGGGGGAGGGATGATGCTCCCCTGGGGGGTTTTGTTTGTTGAATTATATTGTAAATAGAGTTAAAAAATAATGCCATTATTTGATTTTTATTGTTGAATATGATTTTGTAAAAAGGGAATGGCATGGAAGGTAATAAATAAATAATTTTTMKWAAAAAAAAATCTGTTCTTATCAGTTTGATACGTCCCCCATCGGGGGACTACATATTAAATGGATTTTTCGAACAGGGAGTCGGAAATGGGGCTTGCTCCGTCCGTTCCACGCATCGACCCGGTATTGCAGTACCTCCGGGAACGGTGCAACACATTTCTCCCGTTGTCAAGGAAAGAAAATACACAAAGCTATGTAAACAGCTGGCAGAAGAAGAAAAGGAAAGAAAAAACATCCAAAGTGAAAGTAGGGCGAAGCGCTCTTCGTGGGTTCCCCCGTTTCCCGCCATTTTACTTAAAAAAAAACGTTGGTCAGGATAGTGAGTGTCTGTCTGACTTTTTACCACCTTTTGCCAAACCGCCAAAGTCTGCCGAGACCCCCGGGTGCCCGGTGGGTGCAGGGGTCCATTTGTGGGTTATCGCTTCTCCGCCTTTTGGCTAAGATCAAGAAAAAGATCGAGAGAAGTACCCGCGGGATCCACAAGGTGGTGCGATGTCGTCATCGGCCACGTCACAGTCAGCAGCCGCTGGACTGAAGAACACGCTGCGTTTTCAATGGACCGGAAAAGATAGTTTGATGGAGAGAGTTCGATTTGGGAAGGAAGTTCTTTTTGGACCGCTACGCCTGACAGCAGACGACGTGCACTGCCTGCAACAGAACACACCGGATAAGTTTTACGACGTGTCGTTCTACACCATCACCAGGCTGGAGGAGGTGAGAGGGCTTTTCCGCGCTAACGTGACAGCACCCGCCCTCAGTGCTTTTCAAGTGGAGTCCCTGTGCAGGCACAACATGAGGGTGCTAACGGTGCACATGTTCAACCCATGGGTCACAGAAGAAACATTAGTGTGCTACCTCAGCCGGTACGTGACCATCTTGCCAGGAGTGAGAGACATTAAGGACGCCCTTGGCATCTGGACTGGGAAGAGGCAGTTTCGTGTGCTGCTAAAGGAGGACGAGAGCGGCCATGATGGCTACCGCCATCCACCCGCTTCCTTTTCCATCGGAGCAGACAGGGGCTACCTTATGTATGCTGGWCAGCCTCGTTTCTGCAGGAAGTGTAGCACCTACGGGCACCTCGCCGATGCCTGCACCCAGACAAGGTGCAGAAACTGCGGGACTCTGGGCCATATAATGAGGGATTGCACCGTGCCCAAGCGCTGCAGTCTGTGCAACTCTGAGGACCACTTGTTCAGTCACTGCCCGAAGGCAGCCCCCTCTTACGCCAGAGCGGTGAGCGGGAAAAGACCAGAGTGGGAAAAGACCAGATGAGGGAGAAGGATTGGAACTACGCGCCATTGAGGAGGTGGTGGATGAGCTGGTGATGGAGAGAGAACTGCGATGGTCTGAGGAGAGCGGGAGTGAGACGCCATCATACCTCGAGGAGAGCGGAGAGACCGACGGGAGTTGGAACAAGCAAGTGGAGGGGGAGAAGGGAGAGCCCACCGCGCCCTCGGCTCCGGAGAGCTGGACAACGGTGAGAGAGAGGAGGAAGTGCTCGGTGAAGAGGAAGCAGATGAGCCCTGTTTCCCCACTCATCAGCATGGAGGCGACACCGCTTCAGTTGTCTTGAAAGCGGGAGGTCTGAGGAGAAAAGCGAGGGAAACCCGGGCAGCGCAGAGGAGACTCTGCTTTCCCTGTCAGGCAGCTCCATCGACAGCAGCGGTCTGGCACCTAGCGGTGTTCCAGCACCCACACAGATGTAGGGGGAGCATGAGGAGGGGGGCAGGGTTTTCCCGACCACGATCTTTGTGGACAGTCCTCCGGCTGGGGACCACCGTTTCCCGGATAGGCCTCCTAACGAGGAGAGGTATTTAAAGTGAGTATGGAAAAATGTCATATTTTAGATAGTTGTCCGTTTCCCTCCTTATCCCATGTCGTCTTTTTTAAACCTAGCTAGCATAAATGTTAGAGGGCGACTGTTTTTTCCCATTTGTCCTCCATTRGCTTCTCTGTGTGTTTTTTACAAGAAGTACATTTAAAAGATCAAAATGACGTGGAGAGGTTTACGCGGGAATGGGTTCAGGGAGAGTCGAGGTGGAGTGTCGGCGGGGTGCATTCAACAGGGGTTGGTGTGCTATGTGGGAATAGGGATTTAAAAATAGTAGGAAGTTTTTCGGCTGTACACGGGAGGGTTTTAATAGTAGATATCGATTGGAGGGGTAAATGTTTTAGATTTATTAACGTGTATGCACCATCGACACCCAAGGAAAGGAGGGAAATGCTTAACGACCTAGACGCTATTTTTATGACAAACAGACAGGTGTTTATGGGGGGAGATTTTAATGTATCATACGACCGAGGTAATCTAGGAGGGCATCTTGTAAAAAGTTTAATAGGTAAATATAATTTGGTTGATASTTATAGAGTGGAGCACGCGGATGATACAGGTTTCACTTGGGAAAACAGCAGGGGCGCGAGGAGCCGGATAGATTATCTGTTTGTTCCGCGTGGACTCGGTGTGTCCTCTGCGCGCGTCACTCCGGTATTCTATTCAGACCACAGCTGCCTGTCTGTGACAGTAGAATTAAAAACAATTGAATTTGGAAAAGGGTATTGGAAAGTTAATAACGGCATTTTACATGACACAACTTTTGAGACAAGATTTAGGTCTTTTTTCCAGGGCTGTGTAAGTATGAAATGTTTTATTCTACTGTCAGAGTGGTGGGAGAGCACAAAATTAAGAATCAAGATTTTTATTCAGAATTTTTGCAAAGACAAAGTACGTAATACCCACAAAGATTTTTATGAATTGCAGAATGAACTAAAAGATCTACACATCCAAGGTAATTTGAATGGTGGTGGATTAGATAAAGACAAATTATGTATCCTGCAGAAAAAGCAGCATGCTTTTTTTGAAAAGAAAGCTCGAGACTTCATTTTTAAAAGTCAGCAGGATAAATGGGAAAATGATGAGAAGTGCTCTGCCATATTTTTCAAACAAATTAAATCACGGGAAAGAGGAGGACTATTTCTGCTTTATTGCACAAGATGGGGAGATGGTTGAGGATGGAGATGGCATGCTTGGTGTCGCTACACATCACTTTTCTCAGCTATTTAAAAAACAAACAATTGATTATGAGAAGGGGACTTATTTAAAAATGCGTGGATGTGCAGATACCTTTCGATATTAGAGACCAATTAGAAGGGGAATTGAAATTAGATGAAATTTATATGCACTGAAGAGCATGAAAATAAAAGTACCAGGAGTGGATGGGCTCTCTAAAGAGTGTTTACATCGTTTTTTGGGATTTAATTGGATGTCATCTGTTGGAAGTGGTTAGAGTATATTTGGTTTGGAGCATATGGGTTCGATGTCGAGGGGGTAATCTCTCTACTTTACAAAAAGGGAGACCCCAAGACATTAGCAAATTGGAGACCTTTAACAATGTTGTGTGTTGACTATAAATTATTAAGCAAAGCCYTAACTAATCGCCTATCTTCTGCCATGGCATATGTTGTTGGTTTAGACCAAACATGCGGTGTGGTGGGGAGAAAAWTAACCTGGAACTTGCAATTGCACAGYGACGTTCAAGCATATTTAGAGGAAAGGCACCTGCCAGCTATTACTGTGAATTTGGACCAGGAAAAAGCCTTTGACATGGTAAGCCATGAGTTTTTATTTAGAGTTATGGGAAAATTCGGTTTTGGAAATAATTTTATGAAATGGGTAAAAATGCTTTATAGTAATGTGGGTAGCAGGGTAAATATTAATGGGAATATTGGAACTGTTATCAAGCAATTACGAGGTGTCAGACAGGGGGACCCTCTATCTGCTCTAGAGGAGCAGACAACCCCCGAAGAGTGAACCCCCCCTATACCCCAAACTGATTCCCCCTTATCCCACTCCCTCTTAAACCTAACAACATCCCCCCATCCCTTAGGTGAACCTCCTGTAAAAAATAGAAATCAAACCCCACACCCTCTAAATAACTAAAAACCGCCCTTCTTTTAACCCTATCCCTCAACCCCCTTACAGTTAAACTAACAAAAGTAATTTTATCCATAATGAAAACAACAAAACTACTCATAACAAAAACAGGAGGCTCACCCGATGCTCCCCTGCTCCATGTCCTCCGTCAGGGATGCAAAAGGTATCACCTCGTCCGATGAATACAGGTCTTCCTCAGTTGAGGCCCTCTGCTCGCACCCAACTACAGACACCCTGTTTCCCCCTTCCTCTATGTCCCCCATGTCATCTGCCCATGACGCCGGGAAAGGGTTGGGGATGGAGGTTTCCGGCTTCCCTGAACAGCCCTGCGACCCTCCATCCCCAGGAGGCAGAGAGAGAGTGGAAAGCGTCATGTCCATTTCCACTAGGGGTAAAGGGAGGGAAGAGTCCTGCGATTCCTGGGGAGCCACTTCAGCGGCAAAGTCTTTTTCCCCCATCGGACGCTTGCCCGCCCTCTCCCCCAAGCCTCCCACCTCAATCTGCCCCTCATCCTTCCGCTTATTCCTCTTTTTCTTGCCGACTTTGTGTTGCTGCTCCGGCTCCGGTATTGCCCCCCCGACTGAGTTCCTTTTCATCCTGCCCGGGCATGAGCAGCGCTTCGGATTCCGAGGCCCACTCCCCTGCCCTTAACCCCAACCCTGGAAGGTTATCCACCATCTCTGCCAGGGCCCCAAGCCCCTCCGCCTTATCAAGCGATGAGCCCATCTCCTCCAATCCGCCACCTGCCCTCTCCTCCGGCTGCTGGACATCTGATCCCTCACCTCCTTTCACCGACGGCCCCGATTCCACCTCCTTCCCGGCCCTGGCACTTGTAGTGGGCGTTGGTGAGGATGGTCTCTCCTGCTCCTTCCTCTCTGGGTCCTTCTCCCTAGAACCAGGGTCCTTTCTCTCCCGTTGTTCCCCCACAGAAACTCCTCCTTCCTTCCTTCCTGCCGCTGCCTCGGCATATGACTGCCGACGGGACGGGCAGTCCCGGAACAGGTGCAGCTTACTACCACACCCGTGGCACTCCTTCGGCTCTCTACAGTCCTTTGCCTCATGCTCCGCCGATTTGCAAAAACGGCACCTCCCCGTACTGCAGGCAGCCGTGACGTGCCCATACTCCCTACACTTTTTACAAAAAGGGGGTTGACGGGTCTAGAACAGCATCCCCCTGTCTGAGCCCAGTGAAAAAAACGCCGGGGGATGGAGGAAACTGTCAAAACCTCCCTGATCTGGCCTAAGGAGTACCTGGAACTGACGGCGGCCATTCCAGAACCCCAAAGAGTCCTTCACATATCTTGCCCCCGACAAGGTATCTCTTGGCAATCGTGTATCTTCTTCCTTCTTCCAAGCGAAACGAATAGTATTCTTTAGTCCAGTCGTGGGGACCGACCCTGCGCTGCTGTTGTTGGCCATCTCCTCAAGGAAAACCCCGTAAGCCACGTTCTTACTGGGGAAAAGAACTGGATATCCCTCTTACGCCCTCCGGCCTTCGGCTTTTGACTCAGCGGGCTCTGGGGCACCTCAGTACCAAGTTTGATCTGAGCCAAAAGGCCGAGAAGCGATAACCCACAAATGGACCCCTGCTACCGCCGGGCATCCGGGGGTCTCGGCAGACTTTGGCGGTTTGGCAAAAGGTGGCTCCTCCTCCCCACCCACCCAACCTTTCCCTGGCGACAGACAGACAGACATGCGGGTGTTTTTTTATTTTTAAGTCGCCAATGCGTCTAAGTCACTAGCTCTTTGAACTCAATTGCCCTTAGCGACTACTTGGAGTGGAAAAATACACCGGTCAGTCCGATTGAAGTCAAACGCATGAGCAAAAAGTCTCGGCGGTGGGTGGGCATCATCAGCTCTGTCAATTTCTCTTGAAACAAGATATACCGGGCTCTGCCAGAAGCAAAGCCCTTCCAAAAATACGTTGAACTCGTGAGTGTTCCTCTCCACGGAAGTCTTTAGTAAAAGGCGAAAGGCTTGTGCGTAATGAAGAGAAACCAGAATCGTATGGAAGTCAGAGGTCGGGGCCCGAGACACACTCTGTGCACTCTAGGCCGGGAGCTCGCGGGTGGGTGGTCACCCAACCCACTCTGCCAACTTTTCCAGGGCTGTGTGTGGGTAAAAAGTCACAGACAGACTCACTCACTCACTATCCTGACCAACTTAAAGTAAAGTAAAATGGCGGGAAACGGGGGAACCCACGAAGAGCGCTTCGCCCTACTTTGGGTGTTTCTTCTTTTTCTTCCTTTGCTTCTGCTGCTAGCTGTTTAGATAGTTTGTCTTTTTTTGTCCTTGACAACGGGAGAAATGTGTTGCACCGTTCCCGGAGGTACTGCAATACCGGGTCGATGCGTGGAGCGGACGGAGCAAGCCCCATTTCCGACTCCCTGTTCGAAAAATCCATTTAATAAGTAGTCCCCCGATGGGGGACGTATCAGATATTAAACTGATAAGAACAGATTTATTTTTTATTTTTAGAAAAAAATACTTTATTACGTTCAATACCATTTCATTTGTACAAAATCATATTTTAGCAATCAAAATCAAATAATGGCATTATTTTAAATCTATTTACAAAATGAATCAACAAACAAAAACCCTCAGGGGAGCATCATCTCTCCCCGTCATACCTAACCAATACCTTTCCCTATCTCCCTGTCCCTAATCTATACCCTTACATCTCTAAATTAATCCCAGCCATAAACCCCCTTTCCACCTCTCCCGAGCAGCATGCTGCCCCCACTTCATCTCCTCCCTCTTCATCCTCCCCCTCAAATCTTCTTCCACCCTCCTTACTATCCCTTCCACCCCCCAATCTCTCCCTGTCTTGACCAAATTCTGCCTGGCTTCCCACAGCCCCCATGTAAAGAGACTCATGAGAAGCCAGAGCAGAAACCTATCCCCATCAGTCCCCCTTGCTCTCCCTACACCTCTCTCTAATCTCGCCCACGTCAATACAAAATCCCCTCTAACAATGCCTAACACAACCCTTGCCCTAGCCCATACTGCTCCGGCAAAGGCACAGTCCCAAAAGGCATGACGCACAGTCTCCTCCCTGCCACAAGAGGATCTTGGACAGGTGGGGGATCGCGCCAAACTATGTCGGTACATGATGGAACGTACCGGCAAGCACTTGTGGAGGCTCAACCAATTCAGGTCCTTGAGCCCGTTGTCCAGGCCCCGCGCCTGTACTCCCTCCCAGACCACTGCCGAGATACCCGGCAGAGTTTTACCTCAAGTTTTGGGGGATACTCGGACCGGTGGTCCTCGAAGTCTTGAAGGCCATCCTCGAGACGGGCGTCCCGGGGGGATCAATGGCCGTCGGTGTGCTGTCACTTCTTTACAAGAAGGGGGACGCCACAGACCTTGGCAACTGGCGGCCTTTGACCATGCTGTGTGTAGACTACAAGCTGCTTGCAAAGGTCCTAGTGGATCGGTTGCGCACAGCCCTTCCCTACGTCGTCCATGAGGATCAGACGTGCGGGGTAGAGGGCCGCTCTATCAGGTGGAACCTACAGTTGATCAGGGACTCCATCGCTTGGGTAGAAGATAGAGGGTTGCCTTTAATGGTAGCAGCGCTAGATCAGGCGAAAGCCTTTGATCGCGTGAATAGATATTTTCTTTACAGGGTGTTAGGATTTGGGGAGAAGTTTATAGGTTGGATCCGTACTTTATATGTCGGAGCGGGGTGCCGAGTTAGTGTAAACAGTCACTTGGGTGACGTTTTTGACCTCTCGTCTGGGGTCAGGCAGGGGTGCCCGCTCTCGGCTCTCCTCTTCGTTCTGTCCATGGAGCCTCTGGGGGCTGCCATTAGGGCAGACACAGGGGTTGAGGGCTTGTTGATCCCTGGAAGTGGCGGGCTGCGTGTTAAGATGACGCAGTACGCCGACGACACTTCCTTGCTGCTTTGCAAGGACTCGTGCCTGACAAGGTCCCTTGCCATAATTGGGGACTTCACCCGAGCGTCGGGAGCGGTTCTGAATCACGCAAAGTCTTCCGTCAAGTTTTTCGGAAGATGGCGCGGTAGGACGGATGTGCCCGGGGGGTTATCTCTCTGTAACGGGGCTCTGAGGATTCTCGGGTCCATTTTGAGACCTCCGGCTCAGCGACGCTGAACTGGAACATGGGTATCGCAGTGGTACAGAGGAAGCTAGCGATGTGGAGGGCTAGGTCTTTGTCCTTTATAGGCAAAGTCCTGGTTCTCAAGGTGGATGTATTGCCGTCTCTTTTGTATTTGGCGTACATCTACCCATTGCCGGCTTGTCTGAGGCCTTTAGTGAGGCTTGTGTTTCAGTTCATGTGGGGTGGCAGGTACGAGTGGGTCGCCAGGGCACGCAAGCTCTGTCCCATCGGGGAGGGAGGTAGGGGGGTACCACATCTCCCCCTCAAGCTGGACGCAATTTTTGTTTCTTTTTTGATGACGGAGCTTGCTCATCCAGTGATACACCCGTCCGGTTACCTCCTGCGGGTGTTCTTCTCGTATCAGGCGAGAAGCGTAATGGTGTGGTCTAACACGGGTCCTCGGGCGGAACAGCTGCCGTGGCACTTTGGTCATGCGGCCAAGTGGTTGCGTGCGCACCCCGAGGTTGAAGTCGCCCGAGTAGGTTTATACCACAGGCACCTGTACGAGGAGGTCAAACGGGCAGGGGGTCCGGCGCCTGTAGTGGGTATCTCGGAAGTGGTCTGGGAGGGAGTGGAGGCGCGGGGCCTGGACAACAGGCTCAAGGACCTGAATTGGTTGAGCCTCCACAAGTGCTTGCCGGTGRGTTCTATTATGTACCGGCATAGTTTTGCGCGATCCCCCACCTGTCCAAGATCCTCTGGCAGGGAGGAGACTGTGCATCATGCCTTTTGGGACTGTGCCTTTGCCGGAGTAGTATGGGCTAGGGCACGGGTTTTGTTAGGGATGGTTAGAGGGGATTTTGTATTGACGTGGGCAAGGTTAGAGAGAGGTGTAGGGAGAGCTAGAGGAACGGATAGGGACAGGTTTCTGCTCTGACTTCTCATGAGTCTCTTTAAGCGGGGGCTGTGGGAAGCCAGGCAGAACATGGTTAAGACAGGGAGAGATTGGGGGGTGGAAGGGATAGTGAGGAGGGTGGAAGGAGATTTGAGGGGGAGGYTGAAGAGGGAGGAGATGAAGTGGGGGCAGCATGCTGCTCAGGAGAGGTGGAAAGCGGGTTTAGGGCTGGGATTAAATTAGATATGTAAGAGGATAGATTAGGGACGAGGAGATAGGGAAAGGTAGTTTGTAGGATGACGAGTTTTTGTTTTGGGGATTATAGTTTTGTTTAAAATTAAAATGCAGATTTCTGATTTTGATTGAAAATTATGGTTTTTGTATTGAATGTAATAAATTATTTTTTCTAAAAAAAATCTGTTCTTATCAGTTTAATATCTGATACGTCCCCCATCGGGGGACTACATATTAAATGGATTTTTCGAACAGGGAGTCGGAAATGGGGCTTGCTCCGTACGCTCCACGCATCGACCCGGTATTGCAGTACCTCCGGGAACGGTGCAACACATTTCTCCCGTTGTCAAGGAAAGAAAATACACAAAGCTATATAAACAGCTGGCAGAAGTAGAAGAAGAAAAGGAAAGAAGAAACATCCAAAGTGAAAGTAGGGCGAAGCGCTCTTCATGGGTTCCCCCGTTTCCCGCAATTTTACTTAAAAAAAAAAACATTGGTCAGGATAGAGTGAGTCTGACTTTTTACCCACAGCCCTGGAAAAGTTGGCAGAGTGGGTTTGGTGACCACCCACCCGCGAGATCCCGGCCTAGAGTGCACAGAGTGTGTCTCGGGCCCCGACCTCTGACTTCCATACGACTCTGGTTTCTCTTCATTACGCACAAGCCTTTCACTAAAGACTTCCGTGGAGAGGAACACTTACGAGTGCAAAGTATTTTTGGAAGGGCTTTGCTTATGGCAGAGCCCGCCCGGTATATCTTGTTTCAAGAGAAATGGACAGAGATGACACCCACCGCCGACACTTTTGCTCCATGCGTTGACCTTAGAATTCGACCCCGGTTGTATTTTTCCAACTCAAAGTTAGTCGAGTAAGGCAATTGATGCTCGCGGCTTTGAACAAATAGTACGTAGCAACTAGGCGTAAAACTAGGTACTTAAAAGACAGCATTGACACATCAAAAAAAAAAACAGTCAGCCTGCCTGCCCTGTGTCTGTCTGTCGCCAGGCGAAAGGTGGGTGGAGTGGACGAGAGGAGCCACCTTTGCCACACGCCACAAAGTCTGCCGAACACTCGGGTGCATGAGTCCATTGTGTTATTGCTACTCGGCCTTTTGCTGCAGAATCAAGTTAGTTACTTTGTCAGTGCTGCACTTGAATCAGAGAAAGCGATTCCGGCGCGGAGCGCGCCCGGAAATTGTTGCTATATTATTTTTTGTTAAAATCATTATATATGTTGTAATGTGTTTCACCATTGTTTTCTTGTGCCTGGGTTAGTTGGTGGTGGACTAACAGGTGCACTAAGACCTGTAGGGGGAGTTATAAAGGAAGGCTCGTGGTACCTTCCTTATTATCATTTTCCCCCTTTTTATCCTGTTTCGCATTCTCTCCCCCTTTGAGCTACCTCCCCTCCCCTTAGCCTTCTACTATCTTTGAGTTTGTGTTTGTATCTGAGATGCAGTGTCTTTCGGGCTTGTGGGCCTGCTACTTACTATGGTCTGGCTGCTTAGCTCCTGGCCTTTTAGGCGTGGCAGGCTTTGTTTGTTGTTGTTTGACTGCAGTTTCTTTGTTCCCCTTGTCCTATCCACCTTGTATCTTTAGTTTGTCCCCAAATTGCCTATTTGTCTCATTTCCTTTTGTTTTGTGATGTCAACTGGGGACTTTGCTGGCGACCTGCTAGTATTAGCTTAGCCTGGTCTGCTGGTGAGGCTTCTGTCCTCAAATTTGGCAGGTGTTGTTTAGTCAAGTGGTGTTTTCATTCCTTTACGACCCTCTATTTCTCTTGTGCCTCAAGTATTTGGGTTGTCTTATAGTCTTTACCTCCTAGTTTAGTCTCCCCTTTTTGTTTTGTAGTGCCTTGTTTGTTTTTGTTGTAACGGCTTCTTGCTTTTGTGGCTGCTAGCTGTAGCTTAGACTGGCCTGCTGTCGTGGCCTGCTTTAGCCTTTGTCTAGTTTGTGTGGTTTACTTCTCTCGCTCTCCCCTTTTGGCCCTTCCTTTGTGACAATTTAAAAAAAAAGAAAAATATTCCCCTCCTTGTGTCTCTCCTTCCTTTTCCATGTTGATAAGATTAAGTTTGGTGCTGGGCTAGATAGGTTGTTGTGTGTCCCGTGGTACTGGTAGGCCTGGTTAGCAGAGCCTGCTAAGTCTCCTCGGGTCACTGCCCAGCAACAGGGAGGACCCGGGGATATGGTGGGTTGAAAGCCATTCCCATCCCCATACGTCCTCGAGAGAATTGGGCACCATGGTTCACTAAACCAGGACCAGCCCAAGCTGAGTGCCGTGAAGTTTGGTAGAACATGCCACTTTTGCAGACGCTGTTCAAAAAGGGTATGTCTGCAATGAAGAGGTGCCTGGGAGGTGTGGTCCACCAGCTCCGAGGAGTGGCAACGACCGAAGCGTCGTGCAACTAACTGTGGCGAGCGGTTCACCACCGTTCATCCGCTCGACTTGCGCGGTCTCCTCCTGGGTCCAAAGGGTAAGGCTGGAAGAGAGGGAGCTGCGGAGAAACCGGGCTTCCGACGCGCCTAGAGGGTCGGAAAGACGGCAGTTGCCGAGGTAGTTGGTGGAGGCAGCCGGTAGTGGTGAGGAGCGTAGTGGAGCCGGTAGGGGTGGTGGAGGAGGCAGTGTGCACAGCAGTGGTATGGGGTGGGCTCGTAGTCGAGCGCGGGAAGGTAGCTGGTGGAAGAAGGGTGGGGAGGGGGAGACGAACAACCTCCCCACTCCCATCCCCCTGCCGCCAGACTAATGGCTCGCTCGAAGGAAAAGAGGCGGAAGAAAGACGGTCTGTGAGAGGATTTTAGCAACGTCCAAGGGTTTCAGACGATGTTTATAGGACGGTGTCGGGAGGTAAGCACCAATGGAGACGGTGATACAGGAGATACGGTGCAGAAGGGGGGAGGACCTTCTGAGGAACACATCCTCCAAGTAAAATATTATATGCTGAGAGGCTTCTCTACGACCCACGAACAGATGGTGATAGGAAAAAGGTGATATAGGTGGAGGGGACGAGCTCCAGGGGGAGAAGAACCGCAGAACTGTCCCCTCCAACTCCCCCATCAAGTCTTTTTAAGTTCCTGGTGTTTAACCTCCTCGTCCCTCTCCAACCCCCTTTACCCGGAAAGAGATGAGAATATGACCCAGAAGTAACCCCTTTATAACTGTTCAATGCGCTTTCTTTTAGGCACTGTTTTTAGCCTCACCCTTTAAGTGGACTTTTAAAATCACCCACTATAAATGTGAGGAGTGTGAAAATCAGCAAACAGAGCACAGTCGTTTTTCCTTTTTTAGAAAGGTTTAACTAGATGTGTTTTAGTTACAGGAGTGTGTCTTGTTATTCCCTTTTTGATCGCTTCTTACAGGAAATGCGGAGGATAAGTGCGGAGGCACAGGGCCCCTCCATTTGGAGTGGTTCCAATGTTGTAACAGAACGACGGTGTTGCCGATTTTAATCGAGGGAGGCACCACAGTTGGTGGTGAGGGGAGCTAACGGTGTGCGTGGATGCGGAGCGTGCTCTTTTAGGCAGTTGAATTTAATGTGCGAAATGTTTATGGTTTATGACAAACATGACCGTGCGCACTTTTAGAAACCTGCCGTCCATGCTAGGGAGGGATCTTAGGTGGTGGAGATTGAGATTGTGTGTTTAGATTAAGCGAGACAGGAGAGGGGCAGGAGAGATTTTAAGGTACGACAGGTCAAGTTGTTTTATTGGCAAGGGCTGTGCAGGGATTATAACTTCATTATGGCTGGCAGGGTCGTATTGAGTATATCCATGGAAAATGTGCCCAGTTTCAAAGTCCTCCGTACTCAAATTCTTGCTCGTACATATGCCATATTATTATTACTATTGGATAGAAAACATCTCTAGTTTCTAAAACGTTTGATTTTTTCTCTGAGTGAACACAGAAGCCTCCTTCTGAGCCCACTAAGTCCCTGACAGAGAGTGGTTATTATCGTGAGATGAGGTCTACTGTTCAAATCGCTTGCCTATAATGGCTGATATGTATTGGTATACTTACACGTCATACACTCCCTCAGATGTCAAGAGGAAACGACGAGAGAATTGAATGGATTATTTGGTCTGAAGTGAATAAATCCTCTTGGAGTCGACTTGTCCCTTTTGTTTTTTCGAAAGCGCGAAGTTTGGACCTGGATCGCTTTGCCTGGAAGTCCCTCGTTATCACTGGATACTACTCCGGCTTTAATTTGATTTTGGATACATGTTACAATAATCATCGTAAAGATGTTTTATTAATATTGAATTTATTCGGGACGTTAGGCGTGTTGCGTTGTTCTGCTTTGTTCAGGATGGAGAGCTTAGACCACTTGGCCAGTGTGCTTGCTAATTCCAGAGGGAAAGAGGGCCTTCTAACCCAAAAAGACGTTTCCTGGACAAGTGGAGAAGAAAAAAAAAACCCTTGTCACATTCTGATGGAAGGTAGCAAAATAAGTAGGACCCATTAATGGGATGATAGTCATATATCTGTCGAACTGTGCTAATCGCTACGCGATTACTGGAATCAATGCTGTTGTGTCTTAGCTATTGTTACAGCTATATAAAACGCTATACTTGTGTTTTCGCTGTAAAAAACTCAATAAATAGGGCATTATATTGCTGTATTCTAATCAAGATCTTTGGTCTTCCTTTGCTATTACCAGCCATATACCAACTTTGTTCAAGAAATGTTATTTGATGAGTATTTAGGTTATTTGACGTTGGTGTCTGTAAATTACTCTGGTTGCTTCGGTGCTATATCTGACGGTAGCTGTGATGGTAGCATCAATGTAAAAGCTGATTTAATACCTCAAATTGAAATTTTTCGAACAAACCATAGATTTTATTGTGTACATGTTATAGGACTGTCCATCTGATGAAGTTGTTCTAGGTTAGTTTGGTTGAATCTTGGTTAGTTAGGTTGGCTTTGGCATGCTATTCTGTGCTGTGGAGAGGAAATGTCTGTCCTTTTTTCACTATTTGGTGGATGAGCTAAACATAAATATACGTGGTGTTTCGCTGTAAATTCAGACTTTTAATTCGGACATGTAGCTGGATCTCACAAGATGTTTACTTTCAAATGCGTATTGACTTGTTTGTGTGAAGTTAAATATTTCAAATAAAATACATTTTGATTTTCGCGCCCTCAATTGCAAGCTGGATGTTGACTATAATGTTCCGGCACCGCCTGCAAGCCTGAAGAAGTTAACGACATTGACTGTTTCAAAACCTGCATCCAAAGAGAGGAGGGCTTTCCCCTGACCAGTGGTGACGGCACAGCAGCTCTCGCATTGTTATCTCTTTACCCGTGCGACTGTCCCAACTGATGGTAGACACAACCCTGTCTTCTGCTCATCTGATCACGAATCTGAGGGTTGACAACCTTCCACTAACTTCGGAGTGTGGGCAAGAGGAGCCCTGGAATTGACTGCCTACCTTTTAGAAGATGATAGAGTAGTTAGTCATACCGGGGCAGGTTCAGCCGCCAAAGTGCGACGCAAAGGACTCTTTGACACACGAGCACAGTGGTGGGAAATGGTGAAGGAAGGACGAGGACCTTCTTTAGGAGAATAGGAAAGAAAAAAAGGCAGAGAAAAGGATAGACGCAGGCTGGACCTGCAAAGCGACTGAAAGGTATTTAATTTATGCAACAGGGCCTGATTTTAACCAGAAATAAAAGAAGTAAAGAAGGAAATGCATTTTTAGCAGAACAGAAAAGCAGGGGTTATTTTTAAGAAGTCAGAAGGGATTAGAAGAGGGGGAGAAGTGCACTATGTACTTTTTTAGAAATGTTAGTAAGGTAAAATAATGACGGGTTTAAAAAATAAAGATGGAGTTTTTAAAAACAGATACAGAGGAGAATAAAAGAAGTAGTCGAGGATTTTAATCGGGGACTGTTCTGGGGAAAAACGATATATTGAAGAGAACGATGGGGACATTTACCTACATCGCAAACCCTACCAAGCACAGACGACCTGACAAAAGACTGATCGAGGACGCAAGTCTGACAAAGGACCTGAAACATTTTAGAGGGGTAAATCACGGGGAGGACGCCTCCCTTTGGCAGTTTTTTACCTGACCCTTTTGGATTCGAGCCGACGAACTCTGACTGTTTTACTGACCAGAACACTGGACAGACTTACCCCTGACAGTTCTAGAGGGGGATACGTGACTCTTTTTATATAAGAAAAACGACCAGGACCCTCGCGGCCACCCTGAAGAATCGAGACGACCCGCATTACCCTCTTACCTTGATGTGTAACACTTTTTACTAAGGTTTATCACTCAGAATGTCATTCTGTTTAGGGGAGGTGACCACCCGACCAACCTGTGCATTCCGGAGGAGATCACGGACAGCCTGAATACTGATCCGAGATTGCCATCTGTTATGCGACCCACGCCACAGAAACCATGCCCGGCCTTGTAGTCTACATTTAGATTTTGAAAAGCCTTGTTGGAGTCTCGCACCAGTTACCTCTTTAAGGTCACCTGCAAAAAATGGTTTCCCGGACAGGTTTTAGCGGGTGGGACTGAGCTGATAAACGGAGGACATTACAGCAAAATCCCGTATGGGGCATTGTTCAAAAGCAGTGGGAGTACACTGCGGCGTCCCCTCAGGCTGTCCATATTCCCCTTCTGTTCGTGGCCTCATTGACCACTGGCACAGGTCTTGAAAGGGACCAACGGATCATGGGTGGTATCCCGGGAGTGGGGGATGACCAGCCAAGTGCGTTTTTTACATGGACGAACGTCCAACATTTGCCCGACTTTTATCCGTCGACAGGACCCTGACAGGACCGACTGGTACGGAGAGCCTCTGGGGCGAGACTGAACAAGACAGACCGGCCCCATTCTTCGACCATGGAGCAGACCCAACTGACCAGACTAACATCATGACAGTCAACAACGAACAAGACATAGGGTACTGGAAAGTTTTGACCCGGGAGGGAGGAGGGAGCGTAACAATGCAGAGTGGGAAAGAGCCACGGGGCTTCTTGGGGACAGACAGCTGACTTTTGAGGCAGTTTAATCAATTAAAGCTGTGATTTTAACCTGTGCTTTTTTACTATCCAGTTCTGTTTTTATCCCCCACGAAGAGTCTTTACCTGGAATCGTGATGCTTTACTTCCTGTCTGAGAGGAAGCAAGTGGGAGAGGCTGAGGAGGAGTGGAGGCACAAGAGGCCCAGGTCCAAGGGCGGTGAAAGGCTTGCTGAACTTCTACCTGTCCTGGCACCGCTACACAGCGTTACACCTCACTCTTTCCACCTCCCCGGTCAACAACAAGAAACCAGGCCTCGCACAGTTCTGGCTGGGACTCTTACCTCAAAGGACCCTGAGGCTGATCCAGTCTGATCCTGCGAGACCCAGTCTCTTTCCTGCTCCCCATCCAGCCCACTCCAGATATGTTTAAGACATTTTAAACTGGGAAAAAAGAAGCAGTCACGTTTGTAATCAAACACGCTCTCTTCTTCTCTCTTGTGCGGATCGGGAACAGGTGTCCAGTAAACGCGTGCTTGCTACTAAGCGAAGCCACAACGGTTATGGGCGTAATACTTGGCCCATCCTGCTTCCTGAATCGGTCCCTGTCTGGAACGGTCGCCAACACTGAGATCCTCTCCGTCAGGCCGTATGCACTCCTGGGGCATGGCGAGAACATCCGCGTGCCCTGCCGGTCTCACACGGACTACTGATAGGTACCACCAAGCCGCAACTCAGTTTCGCTTCTTCAGTTACCCAGGCTGCGGAAAGAGAGGTCGCGTGAGGCAACCCTGCTCTGTGAGTGCAGAGCCTCCTGGGACCTGTGGACAGGAAGCAGGCCCCTGATCACTCGTGTCTGCCAGCAGGGGAGGACCTAACGCTCATCCGCTCGTGCTGTACGGGGTGGGCCGAACGGCCTATCCATCGAGGCCTTCACCAAGCTCCTGGCTCACCCTCAGTGCCTGAAGGAACGCCCGTGGTCCTCCGTAACCTGCTGTAGCAGAAAAATAGAGACCACACCCCAGGCAGTGGCCAGGTAGCCACGGAAGCCCTGGGGTGGTAGACGAGAAGAGAACGACGGCTCGACCCCAGACGTAAGGTACCCCCACACCCCTAGGTCCCGGCGGCCACGGCTGACAGCGCTGCGGCAGCCTATGGCGATGCGCTAGGGAGGAATCTCCTCTGGGCCCGAAGGACGGGACGGTAGTTTTATCCAGAGGAGCCGGATGAAGGCAGTTGATAAGAAACTCACCCCGCTCCTGTACAGAGGACCGAAGACAAGCTTTTTTAAACAAAAAGTACTTTTACATGTGTTCTGTCTTAAAAATGTTTTACCTTGTTAAATCATTAAAATACACATTTTAAATGGCTTTTACACTTGATGGTTTACTAGAAAAGTACTTTTATTCATGTTGTATTTCCATTGGTTTTAACACATGTACTTTACCAAATTTAAATGAACCTTCAAATGTGTGTTTTAATCCCTTATTGCCGTTTTTGTGTATAATTATGTAAAAAAATGATGAGCTGTTTTTTAAAGGAAAGGTGTCAATAAAACTTTTTCAAAGAAAAAATCTGTTCTTATCAGTTTAATATCTGATACGTCCCCCATCGGGGACTACATATTAAATGGATTTTTCGAACAGGGAGTCGGAAATGGGCTTGCTCCGTCCGCTCCACGCATCGACCCGGTATTGCAGTACCTCCGGGAACGGTGCAACACATTTCTCCCGTTGTCAAGGAAAGAAAAAACACAAATTACAGCTGGCAGAAAGGAAAGGAAAGAAAAAAAGAAACACCCAAAGTGGAAAGTAGGGCGAAGCGCTTTTCGTGGGTTCCCCGTTTCCGCCATTTTACTATAAAAAAAAAAGTTGGTCAGGTAGTGAGTGAGTGAGTGAGTGGGTCGTCTGTCTGACTTTTACCCACACACAAAGTTGGAAGAGTGGGTTGGGTGAACCACCCACCCGCGAGTCCCAGCCTAGTAGTGCACAAGAGTGTGCTCGCCCCGACCTTGACTCCATACGACTCTGGTTTCTCTCATTACGCACAAGCCTTTCGCCTTTACTAAAGACTTCCGTGAGAGGAACACTTATGAGTTCAAGTATTTTGGAAGGGCTTTGCTTTGGCAGAGCCCGTATATCTTGTAGAGAAATTGACAGAGATGATGCACCCCACCGAGCCTTTTTGCTTACTTCAATCGGGGCCGACCGATCGACTCGACCGTGTATGTTCCTTTCCTCAAAGTGTAGCTCGATGCAATTGAGTTCAATGCCATTGACTTGACGACGACTGGCGTATTTCAGTGGTCTTTGTACAAAGTCGCATCCAGGCTAAGAGCTTTTAGTTGATTTAATGTGAATGGCTCTTATCTTATTCTATCGAAAGGCCTTCACCAAGTCTTCTGGTTTCACTCACACTTGCTTCTGAAGGACGCTCTCAGTGGTCTCCCGTAACCGCTGTAGCGAAAAGCGTATAGAGCACCCCCAGGCAGTGGCCATGTAGCCACGGAAGCCCTGGGGTGGTACAGAAGGGAAGGGGCCTCGACCCAGAACGAAGGGTCCCACAACACTAGGGTCGCATTGGCGTCGGCATTGGCGAATTTAAACACCCTTTCTCCGTCATCAGGAACTGAGTAATAGATGTTTTGTGCTTCAGGGCAAACCGATGGAGAAGGCGTACGGTGAGTTTCATCAAGAAGAGAACATGATGGAATTATGAAGACGTAGTCCGGAGGGGAATGGAGAGAGACCTGGGCATTACCGGTGACCAGCCTGGCAGGAACAATTTCAGGGTGGTCACCGTAAACATGTACAATCGCATGTTGAAGGAGTGAGGAGGTGGAGGGCCTTTCTGGGAGAATATTAGAAACGTACCTCAGTGAGGCACCTCAGGGAACTCCCTGGGTCTCTACCTCCATCCTCCAGCGTGTTCTCCTGGGGGCTTTACGGTGGACATTTATTTTATGCCCGCTCAGCTTCCGTCTGTTTAGGCGTTGTATGGCTTACCACACTATACGGCCTGAGTGCAATACCGACAAGTGCAGGTCTGTGGGTCCGGAAGAGCACGAGGCACAAAGGATTAGTGAACGAGCCCAGAGGCTTGCCACGGCGTGGTCTGATTGGTCAACACGACCTGTGCGTGATCTGCCCGCCTCGTCAAAGGTCGGTAACGCTCTGCAGCATTGAGGGGGAACGGGGTGGGGGGAGAAGAGAAAGGAGGAATGCGGATGGAACAGTAATGGCACAGGGGAAAGAACGGCACGGGAAGAGATGGAAGGAAGAGGCTACGAAAAGGAGAGAGGAGAAGAGAAGAGAAGGCGACCACGGAGTGGAAGTGCGAGCGGAAGGAGGTGACGGAGCGAAGAAGATAGAAGGCGGGGGACAGTGGAGAAAGAGAGGATGGTAGGACGGAAGCGGTGAGGAGGGAATGGGGAGGCAGCCCTGGTGGATAGAGATGGTGCGAAGGGGCTTGGGTGCGGGATGGGGGACGAAGTCACCCCTTTGCCGTCATCTCGAAGAGGACAGGGAAGAGGAGAGTGAGCTTGGAGGACAGAGGAGGGGTACGGGGGGGGAGCAGAATTTTCGAGTGGTCTCGGTTTTCCTCAGCCCTATAATTTTGTGTGGGGGTATATCACAGGGTGAGGATCGGGGTTGTCTATAGGGGGGAATCCACTCTGTTTGGAGATGGGCGTCCTAGTTCTCAGCCAGAGGCCTACAGGGAGGGGGGTTGGAGGGTGTTGGTGGGAACCACAGGATGCAGGGCACTCCAATGCCTAACACCATGCCTGCATCCTGATTGGAGTGATGGAGGACGGGGGACGTCAGGAGAGGAGAGACGTCCCTGCCGGATGAAATGGAGCAGGGAGCATCGGGTGAGTCTGTTGGTTGTGGGTTTTTTTGATTGTTGAGGGTTGGTTTTTATTATTATGATATTTCTGTTAAGTTGTTTAGTTTAAATGTAAGGGGTTTGAGGGATAATGTTAAGAGGGCGGTTTTTTGTTTTTTGGAGGAGAGTGGGTTTTGATGTTTGTTTTTTACAGGAGGTTCACCTGAGGATGGTGGGATGTGTGTAGATTTAGGAGGGAGTGGGACAAGGGGGAGTCATTTGAGTATAGGGGGGTGCAATCGACAGGGGTAGGGATTTTGTTCGGAATAGGGAGGTGAAGGTAGAGAGCACTTTTGTTGTAAATGCAGGGGAGGGTTTTGGGGGTAGAACCGTCAGCTTTGAGGATATGTAAGAATTATAGGTTATTTGGGGTGTATGGGCCACAGGTGGCGGCAGATGGTGGACTGTCTGGCGCCCCTGTGTGTTACAAATAGGCACTTGGTGATAGGTGATTTTAATATAGATTTAGGGGTAGGAGGGGATAGCAGTGCAGGGGCCATCACCGGGCTAATGGCTTGCCATGGTTGAAGATAGAGGTCTGCCTGTCTCTCGGACATTCGTTTTCCGTTTGATAAAATGTAAAAATGTTGGTAATTTTTCCGCTGTCCCGGTAAATTCCACCAGATGGCTAATGGGATCTTATTGCAAATATAAATAACATCAATCACAACATGGCCATTTCTCCTAAACGGAAAAGACTTTGAAGATGAAACTTGGTGAGCATAGGATTGGACTAATGGGCTGTTAGCCCAGAAACAAGATGGCGTCGAGAACTCATCGCTTTTTGAGTTTTGGGCGGCCAGTTTTCTGGGATCAAAGGTAAAAAATGAAAATAGAGCGCTAATTTGACCGCTTCACGTCAAAGTACATGAACCTACGGTGTCAGGAAAAAAAGAACCAGCCCTTTATTTATCGTAATTTAAGAGAAATCGTACAATTGGTGATGCTCAAAGAAATGTGTTTTTTCCCCCAAAAAGTTAGATKCAATTGCGTGTTCTGACGAATCCGTTAAGGTGGGTTTCAGAGCTCTGCGAGATTTCTGTGATTTTCTGAAATAACACACTCATTCAACCCTCTGTAAATCAGTAATTTCGTCACAAAGACTTAACTCAATATTCTGTAAGAATCTACCCCAAGGAGGATATGTATTCAGCTTCCTGTGTCAACCGGAAGTGCCTTAAATTGGGGTCATAGGGGCTGTTTCGAAGGGTTAAAGTCTAAAATGTTTTTGTTTTTTTGATAAGGTGTGTTTATCGGGGGATAAAGTACAATTTGTACTAGAAACTTAGACACACTGAAAAATAACTAATGGCATCACCGGCCGTGCAGAGTTCAACAAGACGCCCCTCTTGACCGTAGCTTGCTCTGAGCGCAGCGACCGTGAAAAAAAGCAGGCCCAAAATGAAGCCTGTCCCTAATTTCAGGTGCTTTTGGGGGACAGCGGTGTAACCGTTAGAGTTAGAAGGACAATTCAACCACAGGAATGTTCCTAAGGTCCTCCCGATTTGCAAGCCTAACCTTGACCGTGTGGCATTAACCCTTAATCGGAAGGTCGACGACATCCGATCCTCGTTTGCTAAGTCAAACGACACCGCTGGTTCTGCTCACACTGCCCTACCCTGTGCTTTGACCTCTTTCTCCCCTCTCTCTCCAG
>NW_019945627.1:0-1653 GCF_002910315.2 Salvelinus sp. IW2-2015 | reverse complement strand
GATTGACAGGGAAAGGGTGGCCAACTTCATGTGCCACAACATCCAGACAAATTTCATGCCATCAATATAAATCCATCCCAAGCCAATGAAACCAGGGCACTCTTTGAGGCTGCACTGAAGGGGGAAGATACCACAGTCGCCGCAGAGAACCAGCCCTCCACCTCAGGAAAAAGAAAGCGGAAGGTGAGAGAGGATGCCTCCCTCTCCGAGGGGAGCACCACCCCTGAAGAGACCAAGGTGATGTACCAGGAGTCTGGCACGTCCACTGGGGACTCGGAGGAGGAGGAAGAGGAACAGACGGCCAGACAACCTCCAGTAAGATCAGCTATTCTGACAGGACACATTCAATTATCAAAATGTACTTGTAAACTATGTAACAGTCAAGTGTGAATTTTGAGATATATCTAATTTCTTGTGTTTGCTCTGTCAGAAGACACCCTCCAAGGTGACCAATCCTCAGGTGGAGATGGAACTTACCCCAAAGAGGAAGCAGACGATCTTCAGGCGCCGCATGGTGGTCGCCATCAGCCCCATGCTAGTCTCACCCCTCAAAGTGAAGATCAAGTCGCCCCACCACTCCCCCATTGAAAGGAATACACCAACTTAACTCAAATAAAGTCAGGCTAAAAAATGCCATTGCCTCAAGGAGGTTAAAGCTGCAGGAGAAGGTGCAAAAGGAAGGAGGGTAGCCCTGATGCAGCTCGAAGGAAGGGGAGCCGACCAACAACAGGACTTCCTCTTCCGAATACTCATATAGATTGTTATAGACTCTCACATTTACACTGTTCTGATTTTGTATGGTGTGGTTTTCTAWTTTGGTGTTCTTGTTTAGATTTTAGAAGTGTAAMATGTGTGTAATTTAGTCTAACTGTCTGTTCAATTTTCTATTTTGGTGTTCTTGTTCAGATTTTAGAAGTATAAYGTGTGTTACGTGTTMAATTTYCTATTTTGGTGTGATTCTTTATAATGTAAAGGTTTGTTCTGTTTTATTAAATAACTATTTGAGTAATTCTTTGTGTTGTGCTTTTTTTAAGGTTTGTATTTAGTTTGTCACTTAATTTGTAAGTGTTGAACTTTCACTGTCTTGTGTTATTGTCTGTGAAGGTTAGAAWWWWTWTTKKGGCTTTATTGGCATGGGAATCATATGTTAACATTGCCAAAGCAAWTGAAGTAGATAATAAACAAAAGTKAAATWAACAAAGTCCTGCTGTAGACYGTACTACTGCTGTTCAGGAAGCACAATTTGTACTAGAAACTTACACAGACAGGCTGAAATAAACACTGAAAAAYAACAAATGGCATCACCGTAATCTCTAGGCCGTGCCGAGTTCAACGARATGCCCCGCTTGACCGTAGCTCGCWCTGAGCGCAGCGACCGTGAAAAAAAGTAGACCCAATATTAAGCCTGTCCCTAAATTTCAGGTGCTTTTGGGGGACAGCGGTGGTACCGTTAGAGTTAGGACAATTCAACCACAGGAATGTTGCTAAGGTCCTCCCGATTTGCAAACCTTGACCGTGTGGCATTAACCCATAACAGTGAAAACAGGGTTTTTTCATCTCACAGATTACAATGACATCTCTCCCTCTAAATTCAACCTGAATCCTATGTGGGTTATGAATGCCATATCAAACTGTCTTCGATAACAATCCATC
>NW_019945626.1:40858-42006 GCF_002910315.2 Salvelinus sp. IW2-2015 | reverse complement strand
GTGTAGTTTACATGGAGTCTTAAGTAGTAAATGCCTATCTATGCCATGATATCCCCTGGCGTCTTCATGTAAGCCTATACATACCCCTGGTTATCACACTTTACCAAATGTTCCTGTCAGACATAGTGGTTTTTCATCTTGTATTTCTGTTTATTGTCACAGGTTATCGTCACGACTCCTATGGAGATGTTGAAGATTCAGCTTCAAGATGCTGGGAGAATTGGTAAGAGATTTAGAGAGATGGAGGAGAATCTGTAAGAGATTTAGAGAGATGGAGGAGAATCTGTAAGAGATTTAGAGAGATGGAGGAGAATCTGTAAGAGATTTAGAGAGATGGAGGAGAATCAGTAAGAGATTTAGAGAGATGGAGGAGAATCAGTAAGAGCTAGAGGAGAATCAATAAGAGATAGTGGGGAATCAGTAAGAGATAGATTGTGGAGAAATAGTAAGAGATAGATAGTGGAGAATCAGTAAGAGATAGATAGTGGAGAATCAGTAAGAGATAGTGGAGAATCAGTAAGAGCTAGAGGAGAATCAATAAGAGATAGTGGGGAATCAGTAAGAGATAGATTGTGGAGAAATAGTAAGAGATAGATTGTGGAGAATCAGTAAGAGATAGATAGTGGAGAATCAGTAAGAGATAGATAGTGGAGAATCAGTAAGAGATAGTGGAGAATCAGTAAGAGATAGTGGAGAATCAGTATGAGATAATGGATAATCAGTGAGAGATAGATAGAGGAGAATCAGTAAGAGATAGCGGAGAATCAGTAAGAGATAGTGGAGAATCAGTAGGAGATAGATAGAGATGGAGGAGGATCACTGGGAGGTTTAGAGAGAAATTGAGGAGGATCGGTAAGAGATGTAGGGCTCCATTAAATCCATATTACGGAAGGCCTGTATTACAGCGTGATTTAAATTTAAAGGCAATGTTCTCGCTTTCGTGGAGACGCCGTTCACTGTAAACGCTGCAGATGTTGGCTCAATAGGAAATGACTCAATAGGAAATGACTCAATAGGAAATGACTCAATAGGAAATGACTCAATAGGAAATGGCTCAATAGGAAATGACTCAATAGGAAATGGCTCAATAGGAAATTACCATTACATTTCTCTATCAGTGATACAGACTGAATAGAACCATTTAGAGA
>NW_019945626.1:24738-40833 GCF_002910315.2 Salvelinus sp. IW2-2015 | reverse complement strand
GACGAATCAGTAAGAGAGGGATCTTCCTTGGGTAGCGGAGAGAGGAAGGAGAAAACAGTAAAAGATAAGTGGAGAATCAGTAGGGAAAGATAGATAGAGCATGAGAGGAGGATCACTGGGAGGGATGGATAGAGGAGCAGAAAGAGAAATTGAAGAGTATGGAATCGTTATACTACGGATATATTTTTTTAATATTAAGTTTTATTTTATAAAGAGACATAATTATTAAGGAGAATGTAGGGCTCCATAAGATCCATATTACGAAGGCCTGTTATACAGCGTGATATTAATTTAAAGGCAATTGTCTCGCTTTCGTGGAGCGCGTTCACTGTAAACGCTCGCAGGATGTGACTCAATAGGAAAATGACTCAATAGGAAATATGACTCAATAGAAAGACTCAATAGGAAAACTC
Source organism: Salvelinus sp. IW2-2015 (assembly GCF_002910315.2). Classification (NCBI taxonomy): domain Eukaryota; kingdom Metazoa; phylum Chordata; class Actinopteri; order Salmoniformes; family Salmonidae; genus Salvelinus; species Salvelinus sp. IW2-2015. The sequence continues at coordinate 40,420 of NW_019945626.1, read as the reverse complement.
AATAGGAAATGGCTCAAGGAAATGACTCAAAGGAAATGGCTCAATAGAAATTAACCATTACTCTTCTATCAGTGATACAGACTGATAGAACATTTAGAGAGATAGAAGAAAAACAGTCTGTTAAGATATTTAGAGAGATGGAGGAGGATTGGTGAAGAGAGAGAGGGAGCTGCAAAATGGAAGGGTCACTATGACTAGTGTTGAAATATGGATAAATTCCCCGGTGTGTGTCAATTTTGGATCCACATAAGATCTCCACCTACTCCACTGTCTAATTCTCGTCAGTCCCTTGTTGTTATTTGCCGACCATTACACGCTCATGACTATTCATTCATTCCATGTGGTAACAGCCTGCCGTTATAACTGCATTATGATGCAGTTATAATGCATTGTAAGACTTTACATGAGCAAGTACAAACCCTTATAAAGTCTTATCTTGCCTAAATAGCTGCAAACTGGATGGATGGGTGGTGGGTGGGCGGGTAGGAGATACTATATATGTCCACAGAAACAGACAGAAAAGTTAGTGCATTCATTTTAATTACAATAATAGTAAATTCTTCCTTAACAAAACAACTATCAGACAAAAGGTCAAGTAAGTAGAGTAGAATAAATAAAATACATTGTCAGATGACGGTAGAGGAAAATGGGTAAGAATAGAGCGCTAAGCCGATGCTGTCTGTCTGTCCTTCTATCAGAGGCCCAGAGGAAGCTGATGCCAGAGAAGGTAGACGGGGACGTGCTGACCACAGTCCCCACCGCCATGCAACTGACCAGGGAACTGCTTAAGGAGAAGGAATCGTGGGGCTGTACAAGGCCTGGGGGCCACACTGCTCAGGTAAACACCACAGCCAGACGCTTTCTGAACCACCAGCCACCCTCGACTTCATTGGCTCATTGTACTTCCTGGATTCCTACCGTCCTCTCTCTCTTCGTCTCCTTTCTCAAAATGACGGAGGGAAAAACGGTCAGAACTAAAGGATCTTGGATCTTCTCCTCCAAGGCGTTTTGAGGAGTCACCGTTCTTCTGGGTCGTCTGTGGGGGGCGCCGGGGGGTGGTCGCCGGCTTGGGCGAAGCACACTCCAATTGTCTTTCTGGTATATAGCGTCGTGGTGCGTATAACAGGCTAATCACTCTCCGGCTCCTGATTTTACTTTGATATCCACGTGATACATAACATCGGTAAAGTCATGTTTTAATTTCAATCCAGATTTTATCATCCAACTATTCTTTCAACGTTTTATTTGGGAACTCTTTTGGGAGTTATGTACGTCATTCTTTGCGGCACCCTGAGAGACGATGGAGAACGTCCATCAACATGCTGGCCTAGCATTGTGGCCGACGAGATATACCCGACAGGGGAGAAACGAGGAGCATTTTTTGCCCTCATTCATGATTGCGACAAACCCATAATCCAAACGAGTTTTATTTATCACTGGAAATAGCACTCCTTTGTACAATGATTCTCGATGGAACGTCAGCAACAAAGTAAGCCAACAATTTATTCGATGTTATTTCTTATTTCTGGTGTGCGAAAATTGATGCGTATTTTTCTATTCTCCCGCCTGCTTTTGGCGGGCAGCTGTTCTCGCAATAACGCAAAGCTGTCTTGTTATGGTAAAGTTATTTTTTATCTTAATCTAACACACCGGCGGGATTTGCATTAAGAACCAGTGTGATGCTTTCATTTGCCCAGTACATACAAGTATTTTTTTATGGTTTAGAAGTTCTTATGATGAAGTTCCTTTGGTCCCAGATTAGTTGTGAGGTTGTCCAAAATAGCTCCGGACATTTCTGGTGAATCGATTGCTACATATTTCACAATGTTATTGACAACCACGTGTTTGACAAGACTCTAACAGATATGCACATTTTCGAACAAAACATAAGGGTTGTATTCTCTAAACCTGATGTTATAAGACTGTCAATCTGATGAAGTTTGGTCAAGGTTAAATGGATTAAGTTTTATGATCTCCTCTTACGTGGGTTCTTTGTGTGCGATAGCTACCCTTTGCGGTGAATAGATGCATCTTGTGTTTTGGCTATTGTGCTAAGGCTTAATATAATTCTATATTTGTGGTTTTCCCGCTGTAAAACATCTTAAAACAAATCGGAAATATTGGCTGGGATTCACGAACGAACTGTATTATCCCTTCATTCTGCTGTACGACCCCATGTATTTTTCCGAATAAATGTGTTTATGAATGGAGTCTTTTACGGTACATTTTCCACGTTGCTAACCTCTGGTAAATCTTATTCTGGCTGCCTATTGGTTGATATTTTTTGATGTGTCTGCTCCAATGTGAAAACCTATAGTGGGAAAACTCAATAAGCACACGTGAGGGGAGTGCAAAAGAATATATTGTTAACATGTTATAAGTGATCTGGCGAGGCATGTGAAGTTGTTTCTTGGGGGTTAGTGACAAAAGGAAGGGGCTCGCTAGTGGGTCGGTGGTTGGTGAAGCGTACCTACGCGGTGGGGGTGGGTACGAAAAAGGGTGTGGGTGCGCGTGGGTGGTCTCAGCGGTGCGTGTTTATTGAAATATGCGGTTGAGTCTTTGGCTATTGTGGTTAGCTAATAGAATACATTTAGTGTTTCCTGCGCGTGGTTATTTTAAAACATTTTTCGAATAAATCCGGAAAATGATGGGCTGGAATGTCAACAAGATGTTTTATTCCTTCATTTTTGCTGTATTTGGACTTTGTGATTTCGAGTGAAAATTCATATTCATATACTTATCTCCTGTCCCGTTTTAGGCTAGGCTGATGCTTAGTTTTCAGCTGAATGTGAGAGGAAATCCGGGGAGCGGAGAGAGAATTCGATAGGAAAGAAGGTTAAGAAAGAGAGCCCAAACAACTAACACACACCAATCCAAAAAAACACGAACCCGAATCGCCAACGTCCATCATTCTTAAGATCCAACCATAAGCACAGCCGCTGTTTTCTGCGCTAAAACATTTCTAAAATCCCCGGAAATCGATGCGCTGGATTCACAAGATGTTTAATCTTCATCTGCTTATTGGACTTGTGATATTCATGATAATCATCTATATTAATTATGATGATCCCTGTCCTCGTTAGCATAGGCTATGCTAGTCAGGCTGTTTTTTGCATGAGGAGGATCCCTGGACTCCGGAGAGAGAAGTTGTGAGTTCTTAAGGTAAGGGTTTGGTTGGGATTGTATGGTAAGGGTTTAAGGTTCGCAGGACGCTTTGTGGACGGTCCCCCAAGGGATGCCACTAACTATTCACTAACTATTCGAAAGGATTATAAATCTCACTGATTTCAGTAACAAAACCCCTCCAAGTAAAAATACAAACTTTTCCCTGTTTTTTTCGTCAAAGCGCAGGTAGTCTGTGCATCCTCTTCACAGCACACTCAGAGACTGCACAATTGGGGCAGAAAGGAGGGGAGTAGCCGCCCTCGAAATAGGGTCGGGTACACAGTAGTGGAAGGTAAGTCCTAACCTTACCAGAATGCCCTTTTGAGCGTGTCCCGTGTCACTTCCTCTCCCCCATTCACCACTCCTGGCTGGTCCTTAGTGACAGGGCTCAGTGGCCTACACTGATGGAGAGGGCGGGCTGGCATTGCAAAGCATGAGGCAAATAGAAATTGACTAAACATTACGAGGTCCAATTGCAGGTTGTTTTTTATCTCCACGGGTAAAATAATGAGTGATTACCGTCAGAGGGCGTAACAAATCGAGGAAGTACTCGAATAAAGGTGAACGAGGAGTTTGTATCTTAATGCTAAAAAAAGCCAGCGCCATAGAATTTAGCGTCACACCGACAACCACAACTTAGCCTTCTTAGCTAAAATGAGCTGCCTGAATTTCCACGCAACATTTTGGCTAGAGCGGCGACCTAACTGTCTTGATAGGGAGTGGTCTGAGGTTGGGGAGAGGACCCTGTATGCTCTATGAATTACACATCTGGAAAGGGTAGAATGACTGTCTCATCCCAAGCGCATCAAGAATAAAAACAATGTATCTCTAAAACAACCGAGCCTGCTTGACATATAGCCTCTACTATGGCATCCCACCCTAACATTTATCTGCTGCGGTGCTATCGTGCTAAGGCTACTTCTATTTAAAAACAGCCAAAGCCTATCTACCATATAACTACATAGCTCAAAACAGAAAGAAACACTAAATCCTAGCGGAGAGAGGAACCATACTTCCCATCCACACTAACTACCCACTTTCTCTTCTTTCATTGCGTGTTATCTCCTCTCTCTCTTTCACCCCTTTATTTAACCAGTTTCTTATTACAACTGCAACCTGGCCAGAAGTGAAAGCACAGGGGAAGTGTGACCAAAAACGAGTACGAGGTGGGGCAACAGTTACAACACAAATTGTACAGTCCAATAACACAATCAGCAAGATTTGGGCTGACCACACATCCCTCCTCTAACACTACTCACATGTATTACCTCGTAACTCACTGGTAGCCTGTCAGTCTAGACATACAATCCGCTACGCTCCGCCGCGACTGCCCCTACATACCGCGGTCGACCTATCCTGGCTGGGTAAGGCAATAATCAGTAGTGGCATCATGGATGTGCAGAGTAATTAGTTACCCATATCTCAATGACTCTTCATAAATGGTAGTGGTTTAGTTGAGTGTGTGTCAGGATAATACTCGCTATATTAGAATATGTACGTTTCATTCCATGGGTGCTGCTGCAACAAAGAGTCTATAGAGAGTGTAACTCTTCAAATAGGATGTCGGTGTAATGATGTGTGTTCTATATGTTCTTCTACTATGTGACTATCATCGGCTACGATGTGTCGCTCTGACTCATTCCGCATATACTCAGACTGTCAGCCTCCGTGTGTCTATATATGGACATCTCGCTAACGTAAGATCCCTTCAATAGAGCATCAGCGGTATCCGGTTTCAGTAGTCGAGTACTTTCCTTTTTTGTGAGGACGCGTTCTCAGCGATGTCACATTATGATACATAGCGTGTCCCACGCATACTCTATATCGAACTTTGTGCAGCATGCCTTGCCCGCTTGCCGAACTAACTCGCGAATATAACCCAGTGAAATCATTAAGAATTTAATTTTAGCGGAATGGATAGCTACATGTGAGTCTGGAACGACTCTAGTCTTACAGCTCATAACAGTCCCATCGCATATAGGAAGTATGTGGACAACTACCAAATTACCTAAGTCCGAACGTCCAGAGTAGTGGCTGTGCTACTAGCCTCGGGCTGCTGAGGGTGTGGCGCAGCAATCCGGTTGAAGCAGCGATTGCACTTAGTTTTACTTTGCATTTTAAATAGCAGTTGGAGCCTCGGGAAGGACTCCGAGTGCTTCTGGTCACTGGGATTGAAGGCCTCCTGTTTCGGAGGTTGCTTAGCAGGTGTCCACAAGAAGCCAGATGTGTTACAAGAATGTTTGTCTGTGTAGCCCGTCTCTCCTCTCCTCTCTATTCTCTCATGACAATCCCATCCTCTTCTCCATGCCTCCCGTAGGCAAAGAGTTGACCTTATCATTGCATATCCTTGTCTCTCTACCCATTGAGAAAAAGAGTCAGGCCCTGAGTTATTTAACCTGTGGCCACCCCCCATAGCAAGGGGTACTGCCAAGATGCTCCCGCGACAACCACCGCCTCCCGAATTTTGATTCACTGAACTCCCTATCTGATCCTCAGTCTACTCTGCTTCGGTGACCAACGGCGAGGACGACATCTTTGGAGAAGCCCAACCGGCCTTACTGAGTCTGCCTGATTACGGTGACTATGCTGTGCATTGCACCTCGCTAGTCGACAATGCTCTCCTGGCCACTCCTCTGCCCTTCTCCTGCTTCCCTCTCCTACTATGCACGCTCGCCTCCTTGCACCTCCACCGTACCTTGGCTCCCTCTCTCCTTACTCTCCCCTTGCTCCTGTCCTTCATCCTTCCTCTCCTCTCCTGCTCCTGCTCCTCTCATTGGGCATTGTTTCCGAGTCTCCATTTCGGATCTATTTTCCTCTCTGTTTGCCAACGACTGTATATGTCACTCCCTGGGGGCAGAGGGACCTTGAGCGTGGCTGAGAGGGAGTCTGCAACCCGAGCGGGAATGGACCAGCTTGGGGGAACACAACCGCCCCGATCTCGGTTCCCCTAATTAGTGGAGAAGGATACCGGTGGTTGTTGATCATTTGAACCTGGTCACAGGCTATCGTGGGCTTGCAGCGTGATCTGGTTTGTTAAAATTTGCTTTCCCAAAGATTATACGAGAAAGGCCGGGCCGCTGTGGGCTGTTCAACCCTGTAGATGCGTTGAGAGCATAAATAGCAGTGCCAGGTGGTTAAGATTATAAGATCTAATAATACTCATAGTACAGTTTGGGTCAGTTACACTAAGGAGTGGGGTTTGCGCCCTTTTGAAGCACTGCCCGCGCGATTTGCCCACCCCGTGTTAGATTGTGGCTGAGAAGCCTATACTCAAATCTCTTCGCGATCTCAGAACCGGTAGACGGAGGTTGTAAATAGGTATATATGTAATCCCCGGATACATACTTTAGCGCCTAATATCGCGGTGTGCAACAATTTTGTCGGGGACAGGCACTGCGATCATTTTAGGCAAGAACGGCTTGCCAGATTTTGCTGTCTCACGCTCGTGCTTAGATTTGTATTGGGACCCCGAGTAGTATTTGCCCAAGTACCATCTCAGAACGGTCAGGCCTCTCTGTGTGATCTTTGTGCGCTGAAAAATGACAGTTGTAGCAGGGTATAACTTGTGAGGGGGCTTGAGTATAAGTAGACCTAGTGGCACCCTGGGTAGAATGTGTTACAGCTGCTGCCTGAGATGTTGGTAGGTTGATACATATTATACCTACGTTATTGTCCTACTCTGGAGGTTAAAAAATTGGTTCCTGTATTTAGCCTGGATCTAGACTACAGGTCCAGAATCGATAAATTGTGATGTTATAATCAGTGATATGGCCAGCCGTACCAAAATGCTTATGAAATATCGAGTTATTGTTTTAGTTTATTAAGGTGGTGACACATGTTTCCTATCCTCCATTGCCAGTGGACAGTGGTTGAGGGAAAGACTGTGTCTGTAGTGTTCACATGTCCTCAGTTGATGGTTGGTGTTATTGTACAGTTTTAGTAAGTAAGACCAGTTAATTCTAGTCTATAACAGAGGAGGACAGAGGAAACTTACTAGTGGGGTGACTGACTGTATCAGGTAATCTCACACGCTGGGGATTGTGGGCATGGACGTTGTTCAGGGATTTTTTCGTTCATCAAAATCACACGGTTTTGTTTTTGGAATAAAATACCATCAAAATTGATGTTCTAAGTATAGTACAAAGTGCATATTACCACTCAGTGAGATATGTTTGAGTCAGTTAGTTAACACCTTCGTGAATATCCTCTCATATCCAAAGAGAGCTGCTCTTATCTGCCCCCCCCTTCACTGGGCTATGGATGAAGAAATGGTGTTGCCCGTATTGAATTGGTAGCGTATCATGATTTAAATAGAAAACACCTTTACTAACCCATCAGCTCTATTAATAACCTCTGAAGTAAAGTACGATGTTCTATCACTCTCTGATTTCATGGATATAAGTTATTTATCTAGCCCTTTCATTACAGATGCAGATGACCCAACTAGCAACTTGGTTTTGATATTGTTATATTACATTACAATTTGAGTCCCTCAGGAAAAGGATTTACCCTATGGTTAAGCGGTGTCCTTTCCTGTTTAAGTTTACAGCCCACCTAGGCACGGTTGTGTCCCTTCCTGTTTCTATAGTTAGTCCAATTGTAGTTCCCATTTTGTAGTGTTAAGCACGTTGTTGAACGTTACACAGTCTTGGTGGTGATGTTTTCTGTTAGTACAGCCACCTAGCGCTGTTATGTTTGTAGCAAGTTAGCTCAAGTGTTTCTGTAGTAACAGGCCACAAACACCCTCAGCGCTGTTTTAGTTAGCGGCTGTTCTGTAGTACAGCCATCCTAGCACGGTTGTTTAGGTTAGCAGTGTTTACGTAAGTACAGCCACCTAGCGCTGTTTGTTTAATGTTTAACGCGGCCAGTGCTTCCTATTACACACGTGTGAGGGTTTATGTGTTATAATGTTATTTATTTATTGTAAACAGATATTCTCACTTCTGCGGATTACGCTCGTTTCCTTGTGCTACTTTGTGTCTCAAGCAGAGTGTGTTTCTGGTACGATACCCCACGCCACCTAGCGCTTGTTGTTATAAGTGCCCGAGCCATGTTTCTGGTAGACAGCACACCTGAGCCGCTTATTGTAGGGTTTAGACAGCGTTCAGCGGTTTGTTTCTGTAGGTACAGCCACTACCGCTGTTGTTGGGTTCCCAGAGCTCGATGTTTCTGTAGTCACAGCCACTATGACACTGTACTTAATTTATTTAGCGGTGTTCTTGTAGAAACACGTTACAGCCACCTAGCACTGTTGTTGTATAGCTTAAGCGTAGTTCTGTTAGAACACATGTTTAAAAACCAGTCCAGGACAGGCACCTAATGAATAAAAAAGAACACAAAACTGAAACGCCCATTCTCCCAAACATGACTGTTGTTTTGAGTTATAGCAGGTTTATAAACAATAGGTTCTGATAGTAAGACATACGTGGCACAGCCACCTAGCACTGTGTTTGGTTAGCCAGTGCTTTCGTAGTACAGCGCCAACTGCACTGTTTTGGGTCTTATTTAAGCTACGTAATTCTGTGAGTACAGGCCACTTGTGTTCTTATCCTCAGCACTGTTAGTAGTATTTTGTAAACGATATAGACCAGATGTTTCCTTAGTACAGCCCACCCCCTAGCACCTGTTGTTTGTGTAGCGGTGTTTCTGTATTACACCGTCGACCTAGCACTGTTGTTTGGTTTGCAGTTGATTTCTGATATAAGTACAGGCACCTTAGACGTTGTACTTGACGTTAGCGGTGTTTCATGTAATAACGAACACAGTCCATCTAGCAACTAGTTGGTTGAGTTACCACGCCGTTGTTACGAGTGTATACGTACAAGCCATCCTAGCGCGGTTTCGTGTTGAAAGACAGTGTAACAGAGGATTCTGTTAATCAGACAGCACATGTGATTTGAGTTTACAAGCACATGCTCATTGGATTGGTGGAAAACATCGGGATTTTATTCTGCCAGGAAGACACAGGCTTCTTTGTGCTCCCGAGTGGCGCAGTGGTCTAAGACACTGCATCTCAGTGTTCGAATCCAGGCCGCATCACATCCAGGCCGTGATTGTGAGTCCCATAGGGCGTCGCACAATTGGCCCAGTGTCTTCCGGGTTTGGCCGGGGTCACTGACTTGCCTAGTTAAATAAAGGTTAAATAAAAATAAATAAATAAAATACTTTGTAGCCAGTTAACATTTAATAGTGAAGGTTTTGGGGAAAACCTATCCCTCTACCAAAAGACTGTTATAATTAGCATCACTATGTTTTTCTTGTTCTTTATGGTGTGGTGACAACAATTTGAATACAGAATGAATATATTCTATACGCTATATGATAACTCAGCTGCCATATTCAGTTTAAACACATAATTAGTAACAAGGTWAAACTATTCACTGATATCTTGTTGCTAATCTGTGTTGCCCATGTCTCTTCTTACCTCTCTCCCATCAGTAAAATCATGAAGAACGAGGGTCCCTCAGCGTTCCTGAAGGGGGCGTACTGCCGTGCCCTGGTCATCGCGCCCTTATTTGGTATCGCTCAGGTGGTCTACTTCTTCGGGGRGGGAGAATACCTCCTCAGCTTCCTGCCTGGCAACTAAGAACACCAACCAATCGGATCTCTGCCTTTCCCTCTTTCACGACTACGTCACGCACAGCACACCGAAACGCTCGGGGATCACCTCCCGTCACGAAATAAGGTTTTGATCGTTTGATGGATAGTTTGAATATATGATCGTTGTCGTCGTCGGGGTTAAAGTATGACTACCGACAATTTAGGATTTTTTTCTTTGACCCCTTTTTGGCTTAAGAGCGCCCCCTAGAGGCAACAKAGTTGCGTTTAGCCTCTTTAATTGTCGTTGTTGTGTTGAATGTAATGCTATGGTTGTGAGCACAGTAGTAAGAGTACTTAGGAGAGAGATGTTGATGGCAAAGCTGCCTACGGTGGCAACACAACATTCCAGTGGAATTAATGCCACAAATACCATGTTCTCAAACAATGATGATTATTTTATATTTTTTATATAATTTTTTCTTTTTTAAATATGGGCGTGAATTACAGGGTAGATCTATCGTCTTGAGTATATGGTAATTATCTCCATTAACCTCCATAGTGTCAGAYTGATCATGCGAATGACAACTATTGCCTATAAATCACATTTAATATTAATTACATATCTTGTAATAATAAAAACAAACCGGTTGGTCCTAATGAAAAAGCAAGCTGGATTTTATGCGCTCTCAAGAAAACAAAGGATCCCTTAAGACTATTCAAAGTTAAGGCTATTCAAAGTTTACCAAGCATGCTCATTAAAGAATCAACATGCTCCATACCTTATTATTGTTACCAGCTATTACGTAGTATACTTAAACAGTAAGGCTCGAGGAGCTGTGGTTATATGGCCAATATACCACGGCTGAGGGCTGTTCTTAGGCACCACGCAACGTGGAGTGCCTGAACACAGCCCTCAGCCGTGGTATATTGGCCATACATCACAACCCCCTGAGGTGTCTTATTGCTATTATAAACTGGTTACCAACGTAATTAAAGCAGTAAAAATAAATGTTTTGTCATACCCGTGGTATACGGTCTGATATTACCACGGCTATCAGCCAATCAGCATTCAGGGCTCGAACCAACCAGTTTATTATATGAATTAGAGCTTAAATTATATCTTACATTTATATTGTTATTGTATTTATATAGACCCATAGAATATCTTAAGTTGTGCACTACATACAATTATACAATACTAACACTCCCATTGGATCTTACCTGAACATCCCTGCCTGTGATTGGTTGTAATTGCCAGTCAGCCAATCAGCTTATAGCTCTGTGTGGACCCTAATTGCCTTGTCCCTGGTGGTCTTTTCTCTATAGGGGGCWGCATAAATGCAGTACCTAGTTATCCCCAAACGTAGAAGGAAAATAGAGCTATCGTAATAACCAACATTATTTTTTGCAAAATATGGCCAATATCATATGAATGTGGTCTTGGTGTTAAACAGTTGGTCCAGTGAAAGTACGGATGCTATATCTGAAGAGCAACCTGATCTGCAATAGACTCTATACTAAAAAAAAGCAGAATCAATGATAATTGATGAAGCCACTTTTAATATTGTCCAAACTTTTTATTGTTGTTATTAATATTTGGAAAGCTACTCCTCTTACAGCCATTCAAACTTTAAAACGTGTAGACTGATCTGAGATAAAGTTGCTTGCATACAAATGTTTGATAACATTTTATACGTTTAAACTTTTATTCAACTTATAAACTGCATCCACTTTAAATGGGATGTCTTAAARATTCTAAAGCTTCCATTGTGACTTCCAACATTTCATTCACAAAAATCTGCTACTTTGACCTCGTTCCCAACAAGTTAAACAAAAGTTAGAGCATATGAAGTCTTCCTCTACCTCTCTGATATTCAGATCTGAAATGCAACCAAAATATATTCTACCAATCTAACGATACAGCTATTTTAGTAACTACATAAACTACATTTTCAGTAGCGTTTTATAAACAACTGAAAATTTAGACCACTTTCCCGACAACTTAGACCACACAAAAAAAGGTGAATTGTTCTTCTACTTCTCTGCTAATTCAAATCTGAAAACAGAGCAGGAATAACTTTTACCAATCAAGCTGTTTTAGTAATCGCATCAACTGCATTTATTAAGGTAACTTTCCACTGTTAAATTTAACTGTCACAGAACTTTCAGAAATGTCAAATTATAGTTGTTTTTACATTTATTTTGTTATTTAACCTTTATTTAACTAGGCACGTCAGTTAAGAACAAATTATTATTTACAATGACGGCCTACCCCGGACACACCCGGAGGTTGCTGGTCCAATTATGCGCCGCCCTTTGGGACAACCAATCACGGGCGGATGTGATACAGCCTGGATTCAAACCAGGGACTGTAGTGACACCTCTTGCACTGAGATGCAGTGCCTTAGACCGCTGCGCCACTCGGGAGCCCCTATGTGTCGGCACCATAGAATTAGGAGTTAGAATACTAGAAGGGCCATGAACCTTCTTATGATGGGATAATGGTCAGCCATATTGGTCAGGGAGTTGGTCAGCCATATTGGTCAGGGAGTTGGTCAGGGAGTTGGTCAGCCATGTGCGTCAGGGAGTTGATCAGCCATGTTGGTCAGGAGTTGATCAGCCATGTTGGTCAAGAGTTGATCAGCCATGTTGTCGGGAGTTGATCAGCCGTGTTGGTCAGAGAGTTGATCCGCCATGTTGGTCAGGAGTTGATCAGCCATGTTGGTCAGGGAGTTGATCAGCCATGTTGGTCAGGAGTTGATCAGCCATGTTGGTCGGGGAGTTGATCAGCCGTGTTGGTCAGAGAGTTGATCCGCCATGTTGGTCAGGGAGTTGATCAGCCATGTTGGTCAGGGAGTTGATCAGCACCATGTTGGTCAGGAGTTGATCAGCCATGTTGTCAGGGAGTTGATCAGCCATGTTGGTCAGAGTTGATCAGCCGTGTTGGTCAGGAGTTGATCAGCCATGTTGGTCAGGGAGTTGATCAGTCATGTTGGTCAGGGAGTTGATCAGCCATGTTGGTCAAGGAGTGATCAGCCATGTTGTCAGGAGTATCAGTCATTTGTCACGGAGTGGTCACCATGTTGTCAGGAGTGATCAGCCATGTTGGTCAGGAGTTGATCAGCCATGTTGGTCAGGGAGTTGATCAGCCGTGTTGGTCAGGGAGTTGATCAGCCATGTTGTCAGGGAGTGATCAGCAGGTGCAGCCATGTTGTCAGAGTGGTCAGGAGTTGATCAGCATGTTGGTCAGGAGTTGATCAGCCATGTTGGTCAGGAGTTGGTCAGGAGTTGATCAGCCATGTTGGTCAGGAGTTGTCAGGAGTGATCAGCCATGTTGTCAGGAGTGGTCAGGTTGATCAGCCATGTTGGTCAGGGAGTGATCAGCCATGTTGGTCAGGGAGTTAGCCAGACAGATTCAGAGGAATGATTCCAATAATTTTGAAATTAACTGTCAATATGCTGACGTTCCATTCAAACAACGCTTTCAATCCAACAGCCATACACTGGCGACATCAGACTTAGACAGTTTGTAAAATACAGGACTTAGACAGGTTGTAAATATAGGACTTGGACAGGTTGTACATATAGGACTTGGTCAGGTTGTAAATATAGGACTTGGACAGGTTGTAAATACAGCAAGTATTGATATTTTATCATATAATAGCACCTACAGCTTTCCAAGAAAACAATCATTTAGATATTTGTGGTCTGCTTACATATATTTTAAAGGCTATGTATAAAGACAATTTGCATTAAACACATATAAACTGAATTTCTAATTATATGATAATATTTTATGTTGACAATAATTATATTACACCATTTTTGATATGTCACATGACTTACTTTTACTTTCTTACATAAGTAAAATCCKGATTATTTCTCTACTGCCATCACAATTAGACTGGTTAGGATTTCTCCCTGACCAATATGGCTGCCATTTTCACACCATTCTGGAACTTTCAGGGTTTATAAGTTTAGCCTCTCTAGTAATTGAATAGGATCTCTGTGGAAGAGTCAGTCAGTCTGGACGGAAGGGCAGGGGTGTGTGTTATGGGCGCTCACACAGGTTAGGGTACCTGGATGACATCACAGGTTAAACATCTCTCAACTGCAGCCATGCTGACCTCCCAGCTAACAACAAACATTCCCACAACTTTATAAAACGTTCCCTTAAGAGTCTCATTAGGTCATTAACGTTTTTATGGGAATGTCCCAGTGACGTGTAAGGACTGTTTCTAGGAGATCATTCCCTTACTGTCATTTTTATTTTATTTTTTATAAAATTGAAATGTTATTGGTCACATGCTTCGTAAACAACAAAGCAGAGACATTTGTTTTAATAGAAAAATAATAACACGAGGAATAAAATACACAATGAGTAACTAAAACTTGGCGATATACACGGGGTACAAGTACAGAGTCGATGTGCAGCGGTTCGAGGTAAATGAGGTAGTACATATAGGTAGGGGAAAGTAACTAGGCAACAGGATAGATAATAAACAGTAGCAAAAGCGTATGTGATGAGTCAAAACAATTACTGCAAAAAGGGTCAAGATAGTCCGGGTAGCTATTTGGTTAACTATTTATCAGTCTCATGGCTTGGGGGGGTAGAAGCTGTTCAGGGTCCGGTTGGTTCCAGACTTGGCGCTCCGGTACCGCTTGCTCCGGTACCGCTTGCCGTGTGTTTTGAGGATCTGAGGGCCCATGAAGAATCTTTTCAACCTCCTGAGCGGGAAGAGGTGTTGTTAGGCCCTCTTCACGACTGTGTTGATGTGTGTGGACCATGATAGTTCCATAGTGATGTGGACACCGAGGAATCTACAGTAATAACACCTGCTATAGGAATCTACAGTAATAACACCTGCTATAGGAATCTACAGTAATAACACCTGCTATAGGAATCTACATTGTTAGGCTGGGTTAGGCTGGGTTAGGCCATGCTAGGCTGGGTTAGGCTGGGTTAGGCCATGTTAGGCTGAGTTAGGCCATGCTAGGCTGAAGCTTGTCTGGCTGGGGCTAGGCTGGGGCTAGGCTGTGCTAGGCTGTGCTAGGCTGGGACTAGGCTGGGACTAGGCTAGGCTAGGCTGGGACTAGGATGGCTAGGCTGGAAGTAGGCTGGTTAGGCTGGGCCTAGGCTGGTTAGGCTGGGACTAGGATGGCTAGGCTGGGAATAGGATGGTAGGCTGGGACTAGCTGGTTGGCTGGGACTAGCCTGGTTAGGCTGGGACTAGGATGGCTAGGCTGGGACTAGGCTGGTTAGGCTGGGGCTAGGATGTGCTATAGGCAGAGCTGGGCAGGGCTGGACTGGGCTATGCTGAGGCAGGGCTAGGCTGTGTTAGGATTGGCTCGGTTTAGTTTCGCTTGGCAGGCCCTGTGCTAGCTGGGTTGGGGTAGGCTGTTGTGATCTGTATGGGCTTGGCAGTGCTGTTCTGAGCTGGGCTGGCTGGCTGGGTTGAGGTAGGCTGTTGTGATCTTTACTGTGCTTGGCAGTGCTGTTCTGAGCGGGCTGGCTGGCTGGGTTGAAGTAGACTGTTGTGATCTGTACTGGGCTTGGCAGTGCTGTTCTGAGCTGGGCTGGCTGGCTGGGTTGAGTAGGCTGTTGTGATCTGTACTGGGCTTGGCAGTGCTGTTCTGAGCTGGGCTGGCTGGCTGGGTTGAGGTGGCTGTTGTGATCTGTACTGGGCTTGGCAGTGCTGTTCTGAGCTGGGCTGGCTGGGTCTGGCATGAGGGTGATTTGTTGCTTGCTATTGTTTTTAGTAGGCACCTGCTCCGCTCCGCTCGGTCGGGGCTGGGTAGTCCACCGCAGCTGGAACGCAAAACTGACATTTAGATTTTGCCCTCAACAACGCAGCAAAACTCTGTCCACAAAGCTCCGTCTGCAACTCAAAATAGTTACACTGCTTCTCCTCACACTGCTCCTCCTCAACACTCCTCCTCACACTGCTCCTCCTCACAGCTGCTCCTCCTCACACTC
>NW_019945626.1:0-19561 GCF_002910315.2 Salvelinus sp. IW2-2015 | reverse complement strand
GCTGCTCCTCACACACACTGCTCCTCCTCACACTGCTCCTCCTCACACTGCTCCTCCTCACACTGTCCTCCTCCTCACACTGCTCCTCCTCACACTGCCTCCTCCTGCACACTGTCCTCCTACTGCTCCTCACACTGCTCCTCCTCACACTGCTCCTCCTCACACTGCTACCAAACAAAGAAGAGAGCAGTGAGGGAGGAAATGTCAGAAAAATAGCCGTCTGTCTGTCTGAGCAGGTGTTATTACTGTAGATTCCTATAGCAGGTTTATACGTAGACTCATAGCAGGTGTTATTACGTAGCATCCTATAGCAGGTGTTATTACTGTAGATTCCTATAGCAGGTGTTTATTAGTGTAGATTCCATAGCAGGTGTTATTACTGTAGATTCCTATAGCAGGTGTTATTACTGTAGATCCTATAGTAGGTGTTTACCGTAGATTCATACAGGTGTTATTACTGTAGATTCTATAGCAGGTGTTATTACTGTAGGCCTATAGCAGGTGTTATTACTGTAGATTCCTATAGCAGTGTTATTACTGTAGATTCCTATAGCAGGTGTTATTACCGTAGATTCCTATAGCAGGTTTATACTGTAGATTCCTATAGCAGGTGTTATTACTGTAGGCCCTATAGCAGGTGTTATTACTGTAGATTCCTATAGCAGGTGTTATTACTCGTAGATTCCTATAGCAGGTGTTATTACTGTAGATTCCTATAGCAGGTGTTATTACTGTAGATTCCTATAGCAGGTGTTATTACTGTAGACTCTATAGCAGGTGTTATTACTGTAGATTCCTATAGCAGTGTTATTACTGTAGATTCCTATAGCAGGGTTATTACTGTAGATTCCTATAGCAGGTGTTATTACTGTAGATTCCTATAGCAGGTGTTATTACTGTAGATCTATAAGGTGTTATTACCGTAGATCCTATAGCAGGTGTTATTACTGTAGATTCCTATAGCAGGTGTTATTACTGTAGATTCCTATAGCAGGTGTTATTACTGTAGATTCCTATAGCAGTGTTATTACCACAGCCTAGCCCCAGCCTAGCCCCAGCCAGCACAGCTTCAGCCTAGCATGGCCTAACTCAGCCTAACAGCCAAATCCAGCCAGCCATGGCTGCCCATGTGGACAGGTTCTCTCTGCTACGTGGGAACCTTCCAGAACATTAAACACACAGCAGCTAGTTGTTTGTTGTTCTCTCTGTCATACCATGACCATGGTGTTTGTTTATGTTTGGGAGTCATTTCGTTGACATGATACAATCTTTGTTTTGTCTGAATGTTTTTGATGTGTTTACAAAGTATTTATCACTCTGGAATTATTCATTTTAGTGCACAAAATTACAAAAACCGTGTTATTTTGTGAAAATAATAAAACAACATTTTTTTAAATCATTTATTTCCCTGAGCCTCTTTTTGCCATTAAAATGCTCAGTCTGATCGTGTGGGCGTGTTGATACAAATGTAAATATATTGACATAAACAGCCCTGATTGGCCGATAGGACCGTATAGACTCTAGAGCCTACCCCACCTACCCCTTCAAAGTAGAGGGATACATATGCAAATATATATGACTGGTCATTGGTCAGAATAATCCGATCAGATTGTGATGTCATGCTGTGGGCCAAAAACTCTCTTCCACCTGAACAGGCTGAAATTCCAGGCATTTTTCTTTCTTATCAAAAAGATTTCTGGAAATGTATTTTCTTTTTTACTGGAAAAATCAAGTTTTAGACCGGACTGACACTTTATGAACAGTCCAGATGAAATGATGAGAGATATTATATATGTTACATTTATTTAAAAATTAAATAATGCATTTTATCTTTCTTGGCCTTTACATTTCTCATTAAATCTGTATGATGCGGTCATTTTTATTTGTCCTTATTTGTTCTTTTGAACTCGGCTGTGCTACTGATTTAAGACGCTGGCGTAATTGTCATTTACGGTAAAAGTGTAAAGTGGCAGTAATGGGAGGTTGAGTATCCACTCCCACTGAAACCGTCTGACAGACTAGGCCTTTATTAAAGGACCACAGCTGCTCCCACGTATCTACACCGCTGCGTTTAATCTCAGTGGAGGGGCCACGTTCTGGCTGGACCGTTCAGGCACGCCCAGAAAAGTACAAAACAATTATKTCTTCAAAGTGGTATGTTCTGAAAACTATAGCCATGTCCAATAACATCCTCTAGCTAGGATACAGGTTGTTTCTGAAGAGCTGGCTTTTGGAGCTTGTAGGATTTTAAACACACACACTTTACTTTCGACAATTACTTTCAGTTCATTTAGTTAATTGAATTATCTTATTATCTATAATCTGCCTGCCCGTCTCCTCTTCAGAATGCTGCCTGCCGTTCTCCTCTTCAGAATACTGCCTGCCCGTCTCCACTTCAGAATACTGTCTGCCCGTCTCCTCTTCAGAATGCTGTCTGCCCGTCTCTACTTCAGAATGCTGCCTGCCCGTCTCCTCTTCAGAATGCTGCCTGCCCGTCTCTACTTCAGAATGCTGCCTGCCCGTCTCTACTTCAGAATGCTGCCTGCCCGTCTCTACTTCAGAATGCTGCCTGCCCGTCTCTACTTCAGATGCTGCCTGCCGTCTCCTCTTCAGAATGCTGCCTGCCCGTCTCCTCTTCAGAATGCTGCCTGCCGTCTCTCTTCAGAATGCTGCCTGCCCGTCTCCACTTCAGAATGCTGCCTGCCCGTCTCCACTTCAGAATGCTGCCTACCCGTCTCCTCTCAGAATGCTGTCTGCCCGTCTCCTCTTCAGAATGCTGCCTGCCGTCTCTACTTCAGAATGCTGCCTGCCCGTCTCTACTTCAGAATGCTGCCTGCCCGTCTCTACTTCAGAATGCTGCCTGCCCGTCTCTCTTCAGAATGCTGCCTGCCCGTCTCCTCTTCAGAATGCTGCCTGCCCGTCTCCTCTTCAGAATGCTGCCTGCCGTCTCTACTCAGAATGCTGCCTGCCCGTCTCCTCTTCAGAATGCTGCCTGCCCGTCTCCACTTCAGAATGCTGCCTGCCCGTCTCCTCTTCAGAATGCTGTCTGCCCGTCTCCTCTTCAGAATGCTGCCTGCCCGTTCCTACTTCAGAATGCTGTCTGCCCGTCTCCCCTTCAGAATGCTGCCTGGCCGTCTCTACTTCAGAATGCTGCCTGCCCGTCTCCTCTTCAGAATGCTGCCTGCCCGTCTCCTCTTCAGAATGCTGTCTGCCCGTCTCTACTTGAGAATGCTGCCTGCCCGTCTCCTCTTCAGAATGCTGCCTGCCCGTCTCCTCTTCAGAATGCTGTCTGCCCGTCTCCTCTTCAGAATGCTGCCTGCCGTCTCCACTCAGAATCGCCTGCCCGTCTCCTCTTCAGAATGCTGCCTGCCCGTCTCCTCTTCAGAATGCTCTGCCCGTCTCCTCTTCAGAATGCTGCCTGCCCGTCTTCTCTTCAGAATCCTGCTGCCTCTCCTCTTCAGAATGCTGCCTGCCCGTCTCCTCTTCAGAATGCTGCCTGCCCGTCTCTCTTCAGAATGCTGCCTGCCCGTCTCCTCTTCAGAATGCTGCCTGCCCGTCTCCTCTTCAGAATGCTGCCTGCCCGTCTCCTCTTCAGAATGCTGCCTGCCCGTCTCCTCTTCAAATGCTGCCTGCGTCTCTTCAGAAGCTGCCTGCCCGTCTCCTCTTCAGAATGCTGCCTGCCCGTCTCCTCTTCAGAATGCTGCCTCCCGTCTCCTCTTCAGAATGCTGCCTGCCCGTCTCCTCTTCAGAATGCTGTCTGCCCGTCTCCTCTTCAGAATACTGTCTGCCCGTCTCCACTTCAGAATGCTGCCTGCCTGTCTCCACTTCAGAATGCTGTCTGCCCGTCTCCTCTTCAGAATACTGCCTGCCCGTCTCCACTTCAGAATGCTGCCTGCCCGTCTCTACTTCAGAATGCTGCCTGCCCGTCTCTACTTCAGAATGCTGCCTGCCCGTCTCTACTTCAGAATGCTGCCTGCCCGTCTCCTCTTCAGAATGCTGCCTGCCCGTCTCCTCTTCAGAATGCTGCCTGCCCGTCTCCTCTTCAGAATGCTGCCTGCCCGTCTCCACTTCAGAATGCTGCTGCCCGTCTCCACTTCAGAATGCTGCCTACCCGTCTCCTCTTCAGAATGCTGTCTGCCCGTCTCCTCTTCAGAATGCTGCCTGCCCGTCTCTACTTCAGAATGCTGCCTGCCCGTCTCTACTTCAGAATGCTGCCTGCCCGTCTCTACTTCAGAATGCTGCCTGCCCGTCTCCTCTTCAGAATGCTGCCTGCCCGTCTCCTCTTCAGAATGCTGCCTGCCCGTCTCCTCTTCAGAATGCTGCCTGCCCGTCTCTACTTCAGAATGCTGCC
Source organism: Salvelinus sp. IW2-2015 (assembly GCF_002910315.2). Taxonomy (NCBI): domain Eukaryota; kingdom Metazoa; phylum Chordata; class Actinopteri; order Salmoniformes; family Salmonidae; genus Salvelinus; species Salvelinus sp. IW2-2015. The sequence goes on along the minus strand of NW_019945626.1, from coordinate 15,210 downwards.
TGCCCGTCTCCTCTCAGAATGCTGCCTGCCCGTCTCCACTTCAGAATGCTGCCTGCCCGTCTCCTCTTCAGAATGCTGTCTGCCCGTCTCCTCTTCAGAATGCTGCCTGCCCGTCTCTACTTCAGAATGCTGTCTGCCCGTCTCCTCTTCAGAATGCTGCCTGGCCGTCTCTACTTCAGAATGCTGCCTGCCCGTCTCCTCTTCAGAATGCTGCCTGCCCGTCTCCTCTTCAGAATGCTGCTGCCCGTCTCTACTTGAGAATGCTGCCTGCCCGTCCCTCTTCAGAATGCTGCCTGCCCGTCTCCTCTTCAGAATGCTGTCTGCCCGTCTCCTCTTCAGAATGCTGCCTGCCCGTCTCCACTTCAGAATGCTGCCTGCCCGTCTCCTCTTCAGAATGCTGCCTGCCCGTCTCCTCTTCAGAATGCTGCCTGCCCGTCTCCTCTTCAGAATGCTGCCTGCCCGTCTTCTCTCAGAATCCTGCCTGCCCGTCTCCTCTTCAGAATGCTGCCTGCCCGTCTCCTCTTCAGAATGCTGCCTGCCCTCTCCTCTTCAGAATGCTGCCTGCCCGTCTCCTCTTCAGAATGCTGCCTGCCCGTCTCCTCTTCAGGAATGCTGCCTGCCCGTCTCTCTCAGAATGCTGCCTGCCCGTCCCTCTTCAGAATGCTGCCTGCCCGTCTCCTCTTCAGAATGCTGCCTGCCCGTCTCCTCTTCAGAATGCTGCCTGCCCGCTCCTCTTCAGAATGCTGCTCCCGTCTCCTCTTCAGAATGCTGCCTGCCCGTCTCCTCTTCAGAATGCTGTCTGCCCGTCTCCTCTTCAGAATACTGTCTGCCCGTCTCCACTTCAGAATGCTGCCTGCCTGTCTCCTCTTCAGAATGCTGTCTGCCCGTCTCCCTCAGAATACTGTCTGCCCGTCTCCACTTCAGAATGCTGCCTGCCTGTCTCCACTTCAGAATGCTGTCTGCCCGTCTCTACTTCAGAATGCTGCCTGCCCGTCTCCTCTTCAGAATGCTGTCTGCCCGTCTCTACTTCAGAAATGCTGCCTGCCGTCTCCTCTCAGAATGCTGCCTGCCCGTCTCCTCTTCAGAAGCTGCCTGCCCGTCTCCTTTCAGAATGCTGCCCGTCTCCTCTTCAGAATGGCTGCCCGTCTCCTCTTCAGAATGCTGCCCGTCTCCCTCTTCAGAATGCTGCCTGCCCGTCTCCTCTTCAGAATGCTGCCTGCCCGTCTCTACTTTAGAATGCTGCCTGCCCCTCTCTCTTCAGAATGCTGCCTGCCCGTCTCCTCTTCAGAATGCTGCCTGCCCGTCTCCTCTTCAGAATGCTGCCCGTCTCCTCTTCAGAATGCTGCCTGCCCGTCTCCTCTTCAGAATGCTGCCTGGCCGTTTCCACAAAGAGAAACTCCAAGCATTCTCCCTTCCTCCTCCTCTTTCCCTCCCAGATGGCAGGCAGACTGTAGCTGTTCCTCAAATGGCACGCTATTCCCTACCTAGAGCACTACATTTGACCAGAGCTCAGTGGGGTCTCTGGTCAACAGTAGCTCACTATGAAGGGAACAGGATGCCATTTGGAACGGAACACTATCCTACTAGCTACATCAAAGTCCTCTATCATTTACGACTGGACTATATCCAGTCCACAGAGAGAGAGAGAGAATGGGGAGATTACAAATAATTGCACGGGCTGCATCTCAATCCACCACATCCTCCTTTTTCGGCCGTCCGCATCTGCAGTGGAAGGTGGCTGGGCCACAGCAGTGTTTGTCAGAGCAGGAGACAGCCCATCTGCAGTGGAAGGTGGCTGGGCCACAGCAGTGTTTGTCAGAGCAGGAGACATCCCATCTGCAGTGGAAGGTGGCTGGGCCACAGCAGTGTTTGTCAGAGCAGGAGACATCCCGAAAAATCGTTCCTCTTATAAAAATGTCTGTAGTGTCTGAACGGTTTGCCGTGGAAAGGGGAGAGTCTCACAAACACACCGGTGTTGTCCGTTTTGCTCTATGACCCTCACAAGTGTCACTGGACTCGTCTGAAGTCCGTAACGCTGATGTGACAACTTCTGACTGTAGCGTCCAAATCGTTTGAGCTACAAACTAATTTGACCCCACTATGGAAAGAGAAGACTCTTACGAACACGATGTATGGGGGTAGTTTTGTGCTAATAAAATTAAGGGGTAAATGGGGTATGTGTAAAAAAAAAATATATATTTTCTGAGTTTTCCTATATATGCAGAATATGTGGACACCCCTTTAAATAAGTGGATTCTATTTCAGCCACACCCGTTGCTGACAGGTGCATAAAATACAGCACACAGCCATGCAATCTCCATAGAACATTGGCAGGTGAATGGCCTTACTGAAGAGCTTAGTGACTTTCAACATGGCACCTTCATAGGATGACACCTTTCCAACAAGTCAGTTCATCAAATTTCTGACCTGCTAGAGCTGCCCTGTTATTGTGTAGTGGAAACGTTTAGGAGCAACAACGGCTCAGCCGTGAAGTGGTAGGCCACACAAGCTCACAGAACGGGACCGCCGAGTGCTGAAGTGCGTAAAAATCGTCTGTCATCAGTTGCAACACTCACTATCGAGTTCCAAACTGTGGAAGCAACGTCAGCACAAGAACTGTTGGTCGGGAGCTTCATGAAATGGGTTTCCATGGCCGAGCACCATGAGCTATACGAAGCGTCGGCTGGAGTGGTGTAAAGCTCGATTGGACGCTGGAGCAATGGAAATATGTTGTCTAAAGTAATGAATCTCGCTTCACCATCTGCCAGTCCGAAGGACAAATCTGGGGTTGGCGGATGCCAAGAGAACGCTACCTGTCCCAATGTATAGTGCCAACTGTAAAGTTTGGTGGTGGAGGGGCTGTTTTTCATGGTCTGGGCCCCTTAGTTCCAGTGAAGGGAAATCTTAATGCTACAGCATACAATTACTTTATAGACGATTCTGTGCTTCCAACTTTGTGGCAACAGTTTGGGGAAGGCCCTTTCCAGTTTTAGCATGACAATGCCCCCATGCACAAAGCGAGGTCCATACAGAAATGGTTTATTGAGAGCAGTATGGAAGAACTAGACTGGCCTGCCCAGAGCCCTGACCTCAACCCCATTGAACACCTTAGGGATGAACTAGAACACCGAATGTGAGCCTAATCGCCCAACATCAGTCCCCGACTTCACTAATGCTCTTGTGGCTGAATGGTAGCAAGTCCCCGCAGCAATGTTCCAACATCTAGTGGAAAGCCTTCCCAGAAGAGTGGAGGCTGTTATAGCAGCAATGTTCCAACAACTAGTGGAAAGCCTTCCCAGAAGAGTGGAGGTTGTTGTAGCAGCAAAGGGGGGACCAACTCTATATTAATGCCCAGGATTTTGGAATGAGATGCTCAATGAGCAGGTGTCCACAAACGTTTGGTCATGAAGTGTATCTCCTACATATAGGACAGACTCTTCAAAACCTGTTTACCATTTATGAATGTGTTATCCAATATGTTTCTATTTCCTAATACTATACATCGATTAGAATAAGACTTATGTTATGAAATGGTGGCTTCAAGACAGCGCCACCTATCAGTTATCTAGTGTATATACAGTTGAAGTCGGAAGTTTACATACACTTATGTTGGAGTCATTAAAACTCGTTTTTCAACCACTCCACAAATTTCTTGTTAACAAACTATAGTTTTGGCAAGTCGGTTAGGACATCTGTTTGTGCATGACACACGTAATTTTTCCAACAATTGTTTACAGACAGATTATTTCACTTATAATTCACTGTATCACAATTCCAGTGGGTCAGAAGTTTGCATACACTAAGTTGACTGTGCCTTTAAACAGCTTGGAAAATTCCAGAAAATTATATCATGGCTTTAGAAGCTTCTGATGGGCTAATTGACATCATTTGAGTCAATTGGAGGTGTACCTGTGGATGTATTTCAAGGCCTACCTTTAAACTCAGTGCCTCTTTGCTTGACATCATGGGAAAATCAAAAGAAATCAGCCAAGACCTCAGAAAAATAATTGTAGACCTCCACAAGTCTTGTTCATCCTTGGGAGCAATTTCCAAACGCCTGAAGATACCACGTTCATCGGTACAAACAATAGTACGCAAGTATAAACACAATGGGACCACGCAGCCGGCATACCAATCAGGAAGGAGACGCGTTCTGTCTCCTAGAGATGAACGTACTTTGGTGCGAAAGTGCAAATCAATCCCAGACCAACAGCAAAGGACCATGTGAAGATGCTGGAGGAAACAGGTACAAAAGTATCTACATCCACAATAAAACGAGTCCTAAATCGACATAACCTGAAAGGCCGCTCAGCAAGGAAGAAGCCACTGCTCCAAAACCACCATAAAAAAGCCAGACAACGGTTTGCAACTGCACTTGGGGACAAAGATTGTACTTTTTGGAGAAATGTCCTCTGGTCTGATGAAACTAAAATATAACTGTTTGTCCATAATGACCATCGTTATGTTTGGAGGAAAAAAGGGGAGGCTTGCAATCCGAAGAACACCATCCCAACCGTGAAGCACAGGGGTGGCAGCATCATGTTGTGGGGTGCTTTGCTCCAGGAGGGACTGGTGTACTTCACAAAATAGATGGCATCGTGAGGTAGGAAAATTATGTGGATATATTGAAGCAACATCACAAGACATCAGTCAGGAAGTTAAAGCTTGGTCGCAAATGGGTCTTCCAAATGGACAATGACCCCAAGCATACTTCCAAAGTTGTGGCAAAATGGCTTTAAGACAACAAAGTCAAGATATTGGAGTGGCCATCACAAAGCCCTGACCTCAATCCTATAGAATATGGGCAGAACTGAAAAAGCGTGTGAGAGCAAGGAGGCCTACAAACCTGACTCAGTTACACCAGCTCTGTCAGGAGGAATGGGCCAAAATTCACCCAACATGCACGGCACTGACACAAATGACTGATCATTGGCTGAGAGAAATTGATAATAAAAACGATGGTGGGAGCTGTTAGACTTCAGTGCGGCTTTTGATATTATTGATCATAGTCTGCTGCTGGAAAAACTTACATGTTATGGTATGTGTTATGGCTTTACACCCCCTGCTATAATGTGGATAAAGAGTTACCTGTCTAACAGAACACAGAGGGTGTTCTTTAATGGAAGCCTCTCCAACATAATCCCAGTTGGAATCAGGAATTCCCCAGGGCAGCTGTCTAGGCCCCTTGCTTTTTCAATCATTACTAACGACATGCTACTGACCTGCTACTTTGATGTAATGTCCTTAAAACAAGTCAAAATGAGGCTCAGTAGTGTGTGTGGCCTCCACGTGCCTGTAATGACCTCCCTACAATGCCTGGGCATGCTCCTGATGAGGTGGCGGATAGTCTCCTGAGGGATCTCCTCCCAGACCTGGACTAAAGCATCCGCCAACTCCTGGACAGTCTGTGGTGCAACGTGGCGTTGGTGGTGGAGCAACTCCTGGACAGTCTGTGGTGCAACGTGGCGTTGGTGGATGGAGCGAGACATGATGTCCCAGATGTGCTCAATTGGATTCAGGTCTGGGGAACGGGCGGCCAGTCCATAGCATCAATGCCTTCCTCTTGCAGGAACTGCTGACACACTCCAGCCACATGAGGTCTAGCATTGTCTTGCATTAGGAGGAACCCAGGGCCAACCGCACCAGCATATGGTCTCACAAGGGGTCTGAGGATCTCATCTCGGTACCTAATGGCAGTCAGGCTACCTTGGCGAGCACATGGAGGGCTGTGCGGCCCCCAAAGAAATGCCACCCCACACCATGACTGACCCACCGCCAAACGGTCATGCTGGAGGATGTTGCAGGCAGCAGAACGTTCTCCACGGCGTCTCCAGACTCTGTCCACATCTGTCACATGTGCTCAGTGTGAACCTGCTTTCATCTGTGAAGAGCACAGGGCGCCAGTGGCGAATTTGCCAATCTTGGTGTTCTCTGGCAAATGCAAAACGTCCTGCACGGTGTTGGGCTGTAAGCACAACCCTCACTGTGAACGTCGGGCCCTCATACCACCCTCATGGAGTCTGTTTCTGCCGTTTGAGCAGACACATGCACATTTGTGGCCTGCTGGAGGTCATTTTGCAGGGCTCTGACAGTGCTCCTCTGCGCTCTCCTTGCACAAAGGCGGAGGTAGCGGTCCTGCTGCTTGGTTGTTGCCCTCCTACGGCCTCCTCCACGTCTCCTGATGTACTGGCTGTCTCCTGGAGCGCCTCCATGCTCTGGACACTACGCTGACAGACACAGCAAACCTTCTTGCCACAGCTCGCATTGATGTGCATCCTGGATGAGCTGCACTACCTGAGCCACTTGTGGGTTGTAGACTCCGTCTCATGCTACCACTAGAGTGAAAGCACCGCCAGCATTCAAAAGTGACCAAAACATCAGCCAGAAGCATAGGAACTGAGAAGTGGTCTGTGGTCACCACCTGCAGAACCACTCCTTTATTGGGGGTGTCTTGCTAATTGCCTATAATTTCCACCTGTTGTCTATTCCATTTGCACAACAGCATGTGAAATTTATTGTTAATCAGTGTTGCTTCCTAAGTGGACAGTTTGATTTCACAGAAGTGTGATTGACTTGGAGTTACATTGTGTGTTTAAGTGTTCCCTTTATTTTTTTGAGCAGTGTATAAAGGGGAAGTTATCAGGGAGGTGATGAAGTCCAGGTGTGCCTAATGAGGTGCAGGTGTGCCTAATGAGTGCAGGTGTGCCTAATGAGGTGCACGTGTGCCTAATGAGTTGCAGGTGTACCTAATGAGGTCCAGTGTGCCTAATGAGGTGCAGGTGTGCCTAATGAGGTCCAGTGGTGCCTAATGAGGCAGGTGTCTAATGAGGTGCAGGTGTGCCTAATGAGGTGCAGGTGTGCCTAATGAGGTGTAGGTGTGCCTAATGAGGTCCAGATGTGCCTAATGAGGTCCAGGTGTGCGTAATGAAGGTTGCCAAGTGTGCGTAAGGATGGGTTTTATATAACCTTGATTTATTATAACAACCATGTTGTAGCCAATAATGGATGCACACGGGCTCCATCTTGGTATCCTCCTCAAATGTAAAAAAATATGTTGGAAGCTATAGAAAGGATTTATTAATGTCTACATTTTTTTTTGTGAGGTAAACATTTAAAACAAATATGTATATAAAAACATTTTCTTATCATTTTTTTTTTTTTAAGTTCTAATGTTACTGTCCCCCTCCAACTATAAAACAACAAAAAATACTGAAATACATGTTTGTCCTTAAAACATTGAATTGAAATGCTGTTGAATTCCTTTCATTCCTTTGGAGGACTGCTCCTAATGGGGAGTGCCAATATGGCCGACTGGTGGCGTCAAGCCAATGGCCAATACATATCATCAGCAATGCAGGGTTTATACTGTATACATCATTGACTGTAGTGTAATTTAATCATTATTATGTTAAGTAGATGTTTTTTGGTTAAGTATTTGAATACCTACAAATAAACTATTGTTTTCACTTACTAAATTATAGAAAAAGATTACAAAGTTATATCTGCTGTCTCTTCTTCTCTCGCTCCCCCCCACCCCCCTCTGTCTCTGTCTCTATTTCCATCTGAGAGGGAGGAATAGCCAGCTGGTCCCACTACCCCTATATATTATCAAACAGAACATGCTCACCTTCAATGAAATCTGAGAACGGGGACGATTGGCTGTCGACCAGAGATCTTCTCAGATCTGAGCTGCTGTCCTCAACGCTATTACATCGAACTGGGAGGTGGGAGCCCTTATTCACTCAACAGAGAGGAGAAGAGAAGAGAGAGAGAAGAGAGAGCGAGAGAGAGAGAGAGAGAGAGAGAGAGAGAGAGAGAGAGAGAGAGAGAGAGAGAGAGAGAGAGAGAGAGAGAGAGAGAGAGAGAGAGACGAGAGAGAGAGAGAGAGAGAGAGAGAGACGAGACGAGAGAGAGAGAGAGAGAGAGAGAGAGAGAGAGAGAGAGAGAGAGAGAGAGAGAGAGAGAGAGAGAGAGAGAGAGAGAGAGAGAGAGAGAGAGAGAGAGAGAGAGAGAGAGAGAGAGAGAGAGAGAGAGAGAGAGAGAGAGAGAGAGAGAGAGAGAGAGAGAGAGAGAGAGAGAGAGAGAGAGAGAGAGAGGAGAGAGAGAGAGAGAGAGAGAGAGAGAAGAGAAGAGAGAGAGAGAGGGATATGAGATGAAGAGAGATCGAGAGATGAGAGAAGAGAGAGCAGAGAGGAGGAGAGAGAAGAGAGAGAGAGAGAGAGAGAGAGAGAGAGAGAGAGAGAGGAGAGAGAGAGAGAGAGAGAGAGAGAGAGAGAGAGAGAGAGAGAGAGAGAGAGAGAGAGAGAGAGGAACAACTTTGATAGGATATCAACTTGTAACTTTTATGATGAGCGGTGCATGACACGCAGAGAGCATGTCGCACTAACCAGGAGCAGAGCGCAATACTCTTCAGTCGGCTACAACCTCCTCTTTCTTTCTATTGTAAAATATAGGAGTATTTCTTTCTTCATTTCATTCCCATCTTGTCTTTATTTATTTCTTTCAGCGAGTGTCGAGTTTCTCATGAGATTATATACGTTTTCGAACAGGTTGATGCCACCCATTTTCACACATAAGACGACTTGGGAAACGCATTCTGCGCGACAACTTTTCACCAGCAAGTTCTTCTGAAAGTGTCCATCACTAGCTTACTCTCACTGGGACCATGGCGATCTGTCCGCGGCTACTGCTGCTGCTCGGATGGAGCTATCTATGCGGTGGATATTGCGCGATGTTGAAAGATCATTTCACAGATTTAAAAATTAAAGGTACATCTGGGCACTCCGGTGCGGCCCGGGGGGACAAAGACCGCTCAGAGAAGGATGAGCACGACCTACTTTTACAGGATACTATGACGGAACACATGCAGATGCTTTACGACCAATACAACCGTGCAGGATTTCCTTTCCAGGACGGGAATACGGTCCGGAGCTTTAAAGCGCGCTGGGGTATGTATATGATGTATCCATACAGCGGCTGCGTATTTTAACGCACCATAAAGCAACCCTCATACTACCATAGTATGGGCTATAGGGTTTCTAGACAGTCATGTAAGAGTGTAGTTTCATGATTTTATTGATAGTTATTCAACTGTTCTGTGTTGTATAGTTTGGACTAGGTTGAAGCACCTGTTGATCCAAAACCTATCCAATGCCTGCTTCACCTGTTGATCCAAAACCTATCCACCGTCTGTTTCACCTGTTGATCCAAAACCTATCCAATGCCTGCTTCACCTGTTGATCCAAAACCTATCCAATGCCTGCTTCACCTGTTGATCCAAAACCTATCCAATGCCTGCTGCACCTGTTGATCCAAAACCTATCCAAAGCCTGCTTCACCTGTTGATCCAAAAACCTATCCAAAGCCTGCTTCACCTGTTGATCCAAAAACCTATCCAACGTCTGCTTCACCTGTTGCTTAGTACGGAAATTATTCAGACGAACAAGATTTCAAGCCCGTTACACATTTATAGATGACAATGCGACTGGTAAAAATAATTCGTCTTTGTGTGTTAAATCTGCATAATCTTTTTTTAATGAAGGTTATGTATTTGAATGTATGGACTAAACTCGGCTGGTGTGGCCTGTTTAAATCTTACATATAACTGATTTTACATTCAAGAGGCCGTTATTTAGTTATTGCTGTAGCTACACTGAGTGTACAAAACATTAGGAACACCCTCCTAATATTGCATTGCACTCCCTTTGGCCCCCAGAACAGCCTCATTTCGTCGGGTCATGGACTCTACAAGGTGTCGAAAGCCGTTCCACATGGATGCTGGTCCATGTTGACTTCAATGCTTCCCACAGTTGTGTCAAGTTGGCTGGATGTCCTTTGGGTGGTGGGCCATTCTTGATTCACTTGATAATCTGTTGAGGGTGAAAAACCCAGCAGCGTTGCAGATCTTGACACACTCAAACCGGTGCGCCTGGCACCTACTACCATACCCCGTTCAAAGCACTTAAATATTTGGTCTTGCCCATCCACCCTCTGAATGGCACACATACACAATCCATGTATCAATTGTCTCAAGGCTTAAAAATCCTTCTTTAACCCGTCTCCTCCCCCTTCATCTACACTGATTGAAGTGGATTTAGTGACATCAGTAAGGGATCATAGCTTTCACCTGGATTCACCTGGTAAATTTAGCTTACAATTGGCTCATTCCTCCCCCCTCCTCTCCCTTGTAACTATTCCCCAGGTCGTTGCTGTAAATGAGAACGTGTTCTCAGTCAACTTACCTGGTAAATTAAGGGTACTCCTTAATTTATGTCATGGAAAGAGCAGGTGTTCCTAATGTTTTGTACACTCAATGTATATAACCACTAATATGATAGTCCTACCATCTCTTCCCACAGCAGTAGGATCATATTTACGCCTACAGCCATGTAGAACCCATAGTTACAGGACGTAACATTGTCTCTGTGCCATTATAGCGTCTGTGAGAGCATGAGCAGCGCCAATGAGGCCATCTCCATTTTGAGATAGTCAATTTTCTTCTTCTACTACTTCTATGAGTTGGCAAACAAACTGAAAGGGTGCATATCGCCACCTAGAGGGGTGTTGTTTGAACAGGCCTGAAGCCAAGGTTGGTGATGTACTGCCACCTAGATGGGTGGATGGTTGAAAACGCCCGATTAAAGCCAAGGTTGCGCCTCGATCACTAGTCACTGCAATTCTGACGTAGACCGCGGTGTTGTGTGGCCTTCAGAACAGGCCATAAATCCAAGGGTCTTAATCGGAGTATGACGTACTGCACCACCGAAGAGCGGTGTTGTTGTGAACAGGCCTAAAGCCCAAGGCTTACCGCGTGCACGTCACTGCCATCTAAGAGACGGCGCGCACCCCTTGTTGTCTTTGACACAGGCCTTAAGCAAGGTTCGGTTGTACGTACGCCACTAGAGGGGTGTGTTGTTTGAACAGGCTGAAGCCAAGGTTGGTGACTGTACGCACTAGAGGGGTGTTGTTTGAACAGGCCTAAAGCCAAGGTTGGTGACACTGCCACCTAGAGGTGGTGTTGTTTGAACAGGCCTAAAGCCAAGGTTTGGTGACCGTACGCCACCTAGAGGTGTTGTTTGAACAGACCTAAAGCCAAGGTTGGTGACGTACTGCCATCTAGAGAGTGTTGTTTGAAAACAGCGCGTGAAGCCAAGTTTGGTGAGTACCGCCACCTAGAGGGGTGTTGTTTGAACAGGCCTAAAGCCAAGGTTGGTGACGTACTGCCACCTAGAGGGGTGTTGTTTGAACAGGCCTAAAGCCAAGGTTGGTGACGTACTGCCACCTAAGAGGGGTGTTGTTTGAACAGGCCCTAAACGCCAAGGTTGGTGACGTACTGCCACCTAGAGGTGTGTTTGAACAGGCTAAGCCAAGGTTGGTGACGTACCGCCACTCTAGAGGGTGTTGTGTGTGAAACAGGCCTAAAGCCAGAGGATTGGTGACGTACTGCCACCTAAGGGGTGTTGGTTTGAAACAGGCCTAAAAGCCAAGGTTGGTGAACGTACTGCCAACCTAGAGGGGTGTTGTTGAACAGGCCTAAAGCCAAGGTTGGGTGACGTACTGCCACCTAGAGGGTGCTTGTTTGAACAGCGCTAAGCCAAAGGTTGGTGAACGTACTTGCCATCTACGAGGTGTAGTTTGAACAGGCGTATGAAGCCAAGGTTTGGTGATCCGTAAGCTGCCACCTACGAGGCGGTGTTGTCTTGAACAGCGTTGAAGCCAAGGTTGGTGACGTACCGCCACCTAGAGGGGTGTTGTTTGAACAGGCCTAAAGCCAAGGTTGGTGATTTACTGCCACCTGCAGTTATGGAATGTTTGCTCACCAGTATAATTCATTGGCTGATCCCTCCTGATGACCTGGAATGAAGTATGTGATCCTTCCTTCAACCATAGGAAGTCCCAGCCGGTTGACTACTTCAAAATTGTGAAAGTCCTCAATGGTGCTGCTCTTTTGCTAAAAGAGGATTTTAGGCACTAGAGTCCTCTACCATTCTCTATGGTAGAACCCCAGTCAGGTTTTAGCACTCATACATGAGATAATACTGCCTCCTACTGACATGACTTGATAATGCAGGATGGGTAGGCTAGACCGAGCAATGATGGGCTCCTGGGTACTTCCTTGTTCTACGGGTCTACACAGTTGTAGCTCACTTAGCAGCAGAACTACTGCGAGAGTTTGGTTTTGAAGCCAGAGAGGATGGGTCGGAGTTAGATTTCACTGTTAGTTTCAAAAAAAAAAAAAAATGATTCATCAGTTTCAGTTAATGAATCTGATCACTGTCTAAAGCAGTGTGCACTGTTGGTGCACTGTTGATTGTATGCGTTGCATTGCGTGGCCTTGCTGGTAACTGTCACCCCAGGACATTTTGCTACAAAATATGAGTTACTTCTCACACTGTTGCGTGACTGCAGTGCTTGGCAAACAGGAGTGAAGGACACTGTGTCCTGGTGTTGTTGCCGTTCATTCTCTCCCCATTGAGTAGACTGTATCACATGACATCTAGATGGATAACCAATGTGAGATATGTCTTGTGTAAGCTGCTATCTTATTTGAAATGTAATCCTGGGAAGGGGAAATGGCTGGTAGACACCTCGATACACCACTGCAATGAGTGATAGGGTTTTCGGACCTGGCTTATATAGCCTAATATCTAAATGCCTTTTACTGTTCAGCTCCAGATTTGAAACTAAGTTGAACGATATGCACGTAGAGATGCTATAAGTCATGTAATTCTATGGATATGTGGACCTGTCTGGACTATACTCTCTATTCTGACTGCCGCTTCCTGTTCCTCTCCCAGGCACCATCAACAACCAGCAGTTCCAGATCTTCAACCTGACCTCTCTCACCAAGTCAGAGGCCGTCCTGTCGGCCATGCTCCACTACTACATAGGAGACCTCCAGAACAGCACCCAGCACCCGGGCTGCAACAGCACCGCCAGGCCCAAGCCCAAGAGCTGTGGAGCTCTGTCCCCATCCCTGTCCCGCCACGGCCCCAGTAGACACAGTCATGTCCAGATGGGTGTGTGGAGCTTCGCCTCAGTGGATAACCATATCAGGACTCTGGGCCACTTTGTGATCAACGTGTCTACACTATACAGGGACTTCATCTCTTGGCAGTGGAAGGATGTCACCCAGGTGGTGAACCAGGCCAAGCATCATGATGAGCTGCTGATCGGGATAGACGTGGCATCCCAGCCTGGACCCAGGCCCTGGGAGAAGCTCCTCTCAGACCGCTTTCCTTACATCCTGGTCTACGCCAACGACTCGACCATCTCCGAACCTGAGAGCGTGGTGTCGACACTACAGAGTCATCAGAGGCATCAAACCACGATGACCACGGAAGAAGGGGCATTCGCCTCCGGCTTCCATAAACTGGGGCTGCACGCTCAGAATAGCACCGCCGCTCAACAACAGACGCCTCCTCACAGACGCCGGCGCTCGACTAGCGTCCTCCTCCCGCTCCAGAACAACGAGTTACCGGGGCCGGAGTACCCGTATGAGACGACGGGCTGGGACGAGAATAGCCCCTACGAACCGCTGGAGAACAAGCCGGTCCGTCGGCCGAGGAAAAAGACGCGTGGTAAGAGCCAGAGGCACGGCGGTAAGATGCCCCTGCTGCAGTTTGACGAGCAGACGATAAAGAAGGCTCGTAAGAAGCAGTGGAACGAACCACGGAACTGTGCTCGTCGCTACCTGAAGGTGGACTTCGCAGACATTGGCTGGAGCGAGTGGATTATATCTCCCAAGTCTTTTGATGCCTACTAGCTACTGCTCAGGATGCAGTGCCCTATATGCTTAGGTAATGTCTTCATGCTTATGATCGGGTTTATGCCTGATAATAGCTTGAGTGTATTAAACATTTAAGGTTAAGTGCTCTTTCCGCGCGGAGGGGATTGTTGAAAGGTGGTCCTGGGGGATTGGGTGGGTGGGGGAGGGTGGCGTGGGTGCGGGTTTGGGGCGGGGTGAGTGGTGGGGGGGGGGTGGGCGGGAGGGGGGCGGTGGGGGGGGTGTGGGGTGGGGTTTGGGTTGGGTGGGGCGAGATGGGGGAGGGTGGGGGGTTGGGTGCGGTTGTGGGGGTGTGTGGGTTGGGGGGGTGGAGGGTTGGGTGTTGGTGTATGTTTGACCTTTTTATATGTTTGTCCATTCTATGAAATCGCAAGAGAATCATGCATATAAATGGGAAAATAGATTATACTCTTAGGTAAAGTATTTATTTTTCTCTGTAGAAAACGGATCACTTAGATGTATAGGTAAGACTCGTTATGATTCGAGTATATATAGAAGTACTGCAAAAGGATATATAGTCAAATGGTATTACTGGGATAAGCATGGTGTTGGTCTGTGGAATCTGATTGGTTGATTTGCGTATACTTGGAATCCAGTACGATTTAGAAATACATTTATTTATATATATATAATATTTATATACACTGGCTCAAAAAAATAAAGGGAACACTTAAAACAACACAATGTACTCCAAGTATCACACTTCTGTGAAATGAAACTGTCCACTTTAGGAAGCAACACTTGATTGACATACATTTCACAGCTGTTGTGCAAATGGAATAGAAACAAAGGTGAAATTATAGGCATTGAAGAACAACCCCAATAAAGGAGTGGTTCTGCAGGGTGGTGACCACAGACACTTCTCATGTTCCTATGCTTCTGGTGATGTTTTCTGGTCACGTTTTGAATGCTGGCGGTACTTTCATCTCGAGGTAGCATGAGACGGAAGTCTACAACCAACAAGGTGGCTCAGGTAGTGCAGCTCATCCAGGATGGCCACATCAATGCGAAGCTTGTGGCAAGAAGGTTTTGCTGTGGTCTGTCCAGCGTAGTGTCCCAGAGCATGAGGCGCTACCAGGGAAGGCCAGTACATCAAGGTGACGTGGAGGAGGCAGTCAGGAGGGCAACAACCCAGCAGCAGGAACCGCTACATCCGCCTTTGTGCAAGGAGGAGCACTGCCAGAGCCCTGCAAAATGACTCCAGCAGGCCACTTGGGTTATTAAACCAAGATTCGATTCAAACAAAAAACCGCGCGGACCATAAAAATGTTGATTAAAAGCATCTCATTTTTTTCAACTACTGAAGTCAAAGTTCAGTATAATCTTGCTTGGGTAGGAAGGGAGGAATTTCCACGCTTTAGCGCCTTAACAGTTTCCAAAATGTGATGGATCACCAGCAGAGTCAGCGATAGACTCAGGGGTGA
>NW_019945625.1:42240-43915 GCF_002910315.2 Salvelinus sp. IW2-2015 | reverse complement strand
GAGATTTCCTGCAAGACAGGAATGTCAGTGTTCTGCCATGGCCAGCAAAGAGCCCGGATCTCAATCCCATTGAGCACGTCTGGGACCTGTTGGATCGGCGGGTGAGGGCTAGGGTCATTCCCCCCAGAAATGTCTGGGAACTTGCAGGTGCCATGGTGGAAGAGTGGGGTAACATCTCACAGCAAGAGCTGCCAAATCGGGTGCAGTCCATGAGGAGGAGATGCACTGCAGTACTTAATAACTTCTTGCGGATCAGTGGGACGCTACCGTCCCACCTGGCCAACATCCGGTGAAATTGCAGAGCGCCAAATTCAAATTAAATTACTATAAATATTAAACTTATATCACAAGTGCAATACATCAAAATAAAGCTTAACTTGTTGTTAATCCAGCCGCCGTGTCAGATTTCAAAAAGGCAAACCATGCGATTATCTGAGGACAGCGCCTAGCACACAAATGCATAACAAATAATTTTCAACCAGAGAGTTGTGACACGAAAGTCAGAAATAGCGATATAATTATATGCCTTACCTTTGAAGATCTTCTTCTGTTGGCACTTCAAAAGGTCCCAGTTACATTACAAATGGTCCTTTTGTTCGATAAACTCCTTCTTTATATCCATAAAAACTCAGTTTAGCTGGCGCGCTTCGGTCAATAATCCACTCGTTTTGCCTTCTTCAAAGTGCATACAAAATTAATCCCAAACATTACCAATAAATTTATCCAAACAAGTCAATCAACGTTTATAATCAACCCTTAGGTACTCTAATACGCAAATAAATTATAAAATTTAAGACGGAGAATCGTTATCGTCTTTACCGGAGACAAATACCAAAGAACGCGCTCTCATTGACACGCTTGGAAACACTACAGCCAAAATGGGAGCCACCTAGAAAAACTACAATTTCTGGCTCTTTTTTTCCAAAAACCAGCCTGAAACTCTTTCTAAAGACTGTTGACATCTAGTGGAAGCCCTAGGAACTGCAACCGAGCACGATTTGTTTTTTGGGGGGGGGTGGTTTGTCCTCGGGGTTTCAGTTCTGTTATACTCACATACATTATTTTAACAGTTTTAGAAACTGAGTGTTTTCTATCCAAATCTACCCATTATATGCATATCCTAGCTTCTGGGCCTGAGTATCAGGTAGTTTACTTTGGGCACACTTTTCATCCGGACGTCAAAATACCGCCCCCTATCCCAAAGAAGTTAATGCAGCTGGTGGCCACACCAAATACTGACTGTTACTTTTGATTTTGACCTCCCCTTTGTTCAGGGACACATTATTCCATTTCTGTTAGTCACATGTCTGTGGAACTTGTTCAGTTTAGGTCTCAGTTGTTGAATCTTGTTATGTTTATACAAATATTTACACATGTTAAGTTTGCTGAAAATAAACGCAGTTGACAGTGAGAGGCGGTTTCTTTTTTTTCTTTTTTCTTTTCTGTTGAATCAAGTGTAGTTTTTGTACCAGTTCATAAACCATATGCCATGGAATTGGTACATTGAAAGTCTCTTACCATTTATTTTGCAACCTGTATGGCGCAGCTGTCAACAATTTTGTCCTCAAATGAAACTGGTATATTTTTCTATTTATGCCAGTTCCTTTCAGCCAATTTGTATCTCTAATATTTGGCAGGGAAACAAGTTCCCTACCTTCTCCCTTTTCCACTTGCC
>NW_019945625.1:28260-42031 GCF_002910315.2 Salvelinus sp. IW2-2015 | reverse complement strand
ACTGTTGGTGCTCACAGGTCTTATTAATCTAACCTGGGGACCTCTACTGATGACTTATGGGTCTTGGGTCATGATGACAGGGCCAGGGGAGGTGTACCAATGATTGGACTTGTGTTTCTGACTGTTTTGGTTCCAGTAATGGTGGATGTGATAGATGTAAATATAAATAGCCTATTTAGAGGTTTAACCAGGGACTCATGTATCTGTTTTTGTTTATAGGCATTGTGAAATGGTGCATTAAATCCCCTTTTTTTGTTGATCTTCCTCCTGCCTGTTTTTCCAGGAGGAGATGAAGGAGAAGGCCAAGGTGGAAGAGGAGAAGAAGGATGAGGAGAAGGGAGGACCCCAAAGGCATTCCCGAGTTCTGGCTAACGGTTTTCAGAACGTCGACCTGCTTAGCGACATGCTGCAGGTAGGCGGGCAGAGTGTTGGAGGGAGTGGAGGACTGTCAGCAGGAAAAGAGACAAGAGAGCAGTAGAGGAAAGTAGGTCAGCAGACAGCTGCTGCTCCCTAAAGATGAGGCTTTCATCACCACCTACAGGCTTGATGAGGCAATTTCACCCCTAAAATAGATGATGTATACATACAGCACACTGTTGTAGTCCTGGACAAGTTCCTCAATGAGTTGAAGCAGGTGACTTTGTCCGGGCTACAGCGAGATGCTGTTTGTGGGGTGGGGGGGCTGGAGTTGGGAACACTGATTTTAATTGGCACTCTTATCAGAGCGACTTAGTCAGTGTATTTGAAGTAGGTGAGACGACCACATCACAGGTATTGGGAGTAAAACGTTCCTCAATTAAAGCAGCTGTCGGCTAAATCAGTGCTAGTAAGAAAAGACAAGTTGGTGTTGGTGTCAGAAAGACCAGTACAACGGTAAGGTGTTTCTGTCTAGATACCATACCAATGTTCAAGCTGCTGTTCATGTTTTACAGGAACACGATGAACCCATCCTCAAGCACTTACAAGAATATCAAAGTCAAATTCTCAGACCCTGGCCAGCCATGGTAGGTCTGTCCACCGCACTGCTCTGCTGATGCAATTCTCTACTAGACCTTATATCAATGTATTGAAAGCCAATGAATCTTGGTATTCCCACTGGTCAATATTCAACTCTTTCTTGCTCTTTTTCTCTCTCCAGAGCTTCTCTTTAGAATTCTTCTTTGAGCCCAATGAGTTCTTCACAAACACGTTGTTGACAAAAACCTACAAGATGAGGTCTGAGCCTGACGAGAGCGACCCCTTCTCCTTCGACGGGCCTGAGATCATGGGGCTGCACAGGGTAAGACGTGCTCCGTCAAACTGCTCCTGTTGTTGTCCCATAGAGAATCCTATTCAATTAGTTTTCTTCATCTATGGCGCATCCTTAGTAAACCCCCTAGTTGCTCCATCGTAGCCTCTGGGACAAGGAAGGATGCTAGATCAAACTGAGATCCAAAGCTGAGAGTCTTGTCCGTGTCTCTTGGTTATTTCAGCTCTGGACAGTCATTGCAGGCACTAACATGTTGTTTTGTTTCATGAGGGGGAGGGTTTAAGGGTCATGTCAGTAGCTAGAGTATATAAAAATGATCTCCTTTTAAATTAAGTTTGAATGAATATAGATAATCAGGTTTATGCACTCTTATCTGTTGTCTGCTTGTTTGGGTCAGTTACAACAGACTACCCTTTATTTTTAACACTAAGACATGGGTGAGGAATGCATCGGTTTGTCCGGTTTGATAAAAGAAGTGTCCTTTAAACAAATACACCATGTTGTCGGGGTTCTATTAAAAACCTTTGGCCTTATCTTAACCTTAGGGCTCAAAGAAACATCTCCACTAGTCATTGGTTGGTGTGTTAGTCCTGCGTCTGGTCTCCTGGTAACCCTGGTGTCCACCGCTCTCCGCCCCGCAGTTGTACGATCGACTGGACGAGGGCAAGAAACTCACGCTGAAGACTATCAAGAAGAAGCAGAAGCACAAGGGGCGTGGCACAGTCAGGACCGTCACCAAGACAGTCCCCAACGACTCCTTCTTCAACTTCTTCACCCACCTGATGTCCCTGAAAGTGGACGATCTGGTAAGTAATGCTTTCCGTTGTGTCTAAGTGCAGGTGCTGGAAGTGGACTGAAAGTGAATGCAGGTATTTTATTTGTGTTGCCGCAACTCAACCTTTCTCTTTAATGCCAATATCATTTTGCCAAAATTCTAGAAGATGCCGGAACTCAAGCAATAGAACATTTTTGGGTGTGTTCCAATTCAACTACTGGTGCAGTGTGGTCTATCAAAGTTGGTGTGGCCACGAATGGTTAGTCTCATAAGCTCTGACTGACGTGCCGGTGACTCTTGCCCCTCCAGGACGAGGACTCTGAGGCTGTCCTCGCCGCGGACTTTGAGCCCATCGGACCACTATCATCCGCGAGCGTATCGTCCCCAGGGCTGTGCTGTACTTCACAGGGGAGGCCATCGAGGATGACGATGATGAGTGAGTACCCCACCCAGCCTGTGTAATGGCCCTGTCCTTTGACCTCTGAACCAAGCCAACTGGCCTTCATGTGTTCCCTAACACTGGTGTCCCCTCTTGTTGCAGTACGAATAGGAGGGAGAGGAGGCTGATGAACGAGGTAAGGCCTTAACTAGCTAGGTCTCTTCACCTGCCTCTCACTAACCCGGTCCTGTTATTGACCTTAGCTAGTTGGTGTCTGTCTCAGTGTTTAACAGTTTCCTCTTGTGTTTCCTAGGAGGGTGAGGAGGAGGGAGAGGAGGAGAATGACCCGACTATGACCCCAAGGTGGGTGGAGAGCTTACTGTTGATGTTGTCATGACCTAATGTGAGACCAATGATCAGAAATATCAGATTTCAACATACAGAATAGAATGTGTACCGCTACTCCAAATGCATCATGAACACCAGCCGCCATGTTGGATTCTTCTGTCTATATACTACTGATCCCACGTTGCATCAGAACACACAGCGTCGGAACCGTTTCCCTGTCCCCTTGCTTCTAGTGTAAGGGCTGGATTTCCAGACACGCATTAAGCCCTTGTCCTGGACTATAAAGCATTCTACATTTGTGTTTTGGTTACACCAAAGTACATTTTATTTCCACTGAACGCTGCATTGCCTTGCAGCACTGTGTTGCAGTGCGTTCTGTGTGGTGCATACGTTGGATTTATGGAATGTATGTTAGATGGCTTGACAGAACTGGTAGCAAGAAGGTGAATGTTGAACTTTTGTTGCACACATCAAAATGATGCTGCATAACATTTTGCTCAATGCCGCTATCGGTGTGATCGAGCGTTAGTCCAGGACTCGTCTCATTCTGTGTCCCGGAAACCTCTAAAATGAGAAGTTATAGTAAAGAGAATGGTATTCTAACATCTCAATATCATTTCAAGAACTATCAAATACCCTTTTGTGGGCGTCTGGTCATGGGAATGTTTCTCTTCAATGGAATGCCTTGAAAGCATGCTTCTACTTGCTGTCTACATCTTGCTAAACTGAGACTGCTGTAAATTGGAATCGGATACTAAATCTGTCAGGTTTTGACTTAGTTTCAATAGCTCTGCATGCCAAAGCTTTATTTGATTTTGTTTGGGCGAATGGGAACAGTACTCCTTCTCTTGCTGTATAAAGCCTCTTGAATTCTGTATTCTGCCTATTTTTTGCCTTTTAATTCATTAATGTTCATCTCCAATCACTTGGCACCTTTTGTCAGCTATACTCTTAAAATTTTTCCTCACTGGTTTAAGTGATGTCTGTAGAAAATAACCCTCTCCTGGTAGGTACAGCTTGTGAATTGTCAGCTTACGCGACCCGCTCCCTCCTGCACCTTTTCATTTTTGGCACGTCCATTCCTCAATCTCCTTGCAACGCCCCGTCCACCTCATCTGCACTTACAACTAACATAGTGGCTTTTTTCTTTTCCCCTTTAACTGTAGTGGGTGATGCATTTTGAGTTTTCTCTTCTGTATGTTGAAGCTAGTTAAACTTTCCTCCAATTTGACCCTATTTGTCTTTGTACAAAATATTTGTAACACCAATATTTACGTTTGTTTGGAGAAGACTAGATCAACGTTGTTGGAGAAGACTAGATCCGTTTGCCACACCTGTTTTGTGGATTTGTATTGTTTTGAGTCTTAAGCCATCGTCTGTTCATTCTCTCATTGTTCACTTTTTTTTACTCCAGAGACTGTAGTCTACAATCTGGAAGGGGTGCTTGTTAACTGTCTTCCTCCTCTGGACACGCCTGACTTTGTTAAGACTGCGTGGGGGGAATCCCAACTTCCACTTCAGTCGAATGGTTCACTTGGTCTCCCACTGACATCAATGCACGACTAGTGAAAGTTTGACTTGAGTTGAAGTTCTGCTTAACCCCTCTGTCCTGGAGAGCTGTTGACCCTGTAGGTCTGTTTGACCCCCTCCCTGCATTGCTGCCAATAGATTTCATTCGTTTTCCTCCCCTGTGAAAGAATGGCGTCTGTATGACATCAGTGCGCCCCCCCCCCCCCCCCCATCACTGTTATGAGAACTACGGGTTAGTGCATTTACAGTATGGAGGTTCTATGCAGCAGTCAGTGAAGGCTCTCAAAGTAGTTATTCAACTTTTAAAATTTATAATATTTCCATTTTGAATATTCACCACCACATTCCCATCTCTAATTGATGGTGTCTTGGACCTGGAATTTGTTTATGGTAGTATTCACCAACTCTGGTCTGATACCAAAGCACATTGCCTTTATTTCCAGTGGCATACACTTTAACAACATACTAGTATTGTGTGGCGTGTTATTGGGTCACTGTTCAGAAATCTCTAGCCTCAGTGCCAGGATGAACTTGCCCTATACCCTGTCAATGTTTGCCTCAATTGGACATAGGAAAATGTCTGAAGCCTAAACCTTGTGTGTGTGTGTGAGGGTGATTAGTGTGTATGTTCGCTTCTCAGTTCAGCTCTAACGTCCTCTATTTTGGTCTCTTGCAGAAGGACGCAAATCCCCAGCCGAGTGCAAAGCAACAGTGAAGGCTGCGGCTTTGAGGATCAACTGCACTGTAACAGCTTCTCAAAATAAAAACACTTACTTACGCCTTATAATGTTTTGTATTTTTCTTGGTAGAAATAAAAAATAAAGGGTTTCAAGATTTTGTTACAAAAACCTCTAATATAATGTGAGCAGTGGGCTCGATATGCATAGTATTTTACTAGACACCCCCCCCCCCTGTACAAATAGTTAGAATGCCACAAACTCCCTGAAAGCATGATCTTGTTTCTCTCACTGCTAAACTAGTTTGGTTCTTGTGAAGTTTTTGTTGTATTGCTCTTGGACAACAGCTGTGGTTAGACTGCATTGAGGCAGGTGATGAGAAAGCAACCCATTCCTTTTTCCTCGCGCTACCAAAGTTACCCCGTCAGTTTAGGTTGGAAGTCTTTGTCATTGTATTAGCGGCCTCGAGCACGGTCAGAGCATAAACACTGCTTTTAGTCATGACTAATGAAAAAACTTTGACTCGCTGTGCCATTTGGCCACTCAAGCATGCCATTTAGAGCAGGGAAAGCGGTTATTGGCCACTGGGTGGCTGAATCAAGTTGTTCAATCTAAACATTCCAGTTTGCAGACTGACAGGCAGTGGATGTTTGAATGCTCTCTGGGATCAATATTACCTCGACGACATGGTCTGATTTGTTAAACAGAACCATGTGTTAGCTGCTAAATTTAATGGCTGTTTCTGCAAGTTATTTGGTTTCTATTAATACTTAATGCTCTTTCTGAATTTCAATTTGCGTTAAGGGAATGTTTTTCCTCCAACACGCAGCTTGGTCTTGTCCAGTCACCCTTAACATTCCAGATGATTTGACAAGGGACAGTTCTGAGGTTTCGCCAGCAGGGGGCACCCCATGCCAATAATCTGCTTCAGGCTCTTGTTAGGCCTACAGTTGACTTGTCTTTTTCTATAGCACTTTGTTACTACTTAGTCATGTATCAGTGGTGTCCCTCTATGGTTGGGCTGTCGGTCCAGTAGCCCTTGTGCAAATCAAAGTGAGCAGTACTTTGGGCGGCCGTTGTCATACTGCGCCCTGCTGATGCCCTATGGGCTTTCTCCTGCCCATGAAATATTCCCTGTAAATACATGATTCTCCAAAGTGCATTACCCTTTAATTTGGGAATCCCACTTGACTTGTGTATCTGATAGCAATAGGTTCGGAACAGGTTCCCGTCCGAGGAACAAAACGACCAAATTCAGGCTTATGTTGGCATGTGGTCGTGGCTTTTGAGCCTTGTAACTCTTGAGGTTTAAGATCGTGCTTGTCTGGTCCCTAAGCATACGGCTAATTTATCACTGTGAAGGAAAGGTGGCAATGAGTTCTGGTAGAAGTCCTGTCTGTTGACCGCCTCTCTGTAGCCAACCCCACCCAGCAGGTCACACTGAAGCATGTAAGAGCAATACTTAGTCAGGGAATGGAAATAAAATGGGGGAAAAAAGTATCTAAAGCCCACCCACCACCTTTTTCCTTTTAGTGGAGACAGCCATGTTGTAGGTGTATGTTGGTGGTGGCGCCCTCGCTGCTCAGCTAGTGGAGCTCTAGGGAGTACTGCTGCAGTCAGGAGGAGATAAGTCTGGACTGTTCTAGGGAGTACTGGATTCTTGTCTGACTCCTTGAGCAGCTGTTGTCAAAGCTAAATGCTATGCTAAAAAAAACTACTAATGTACTTGATACCTGTATGTATATTCATGAATAAAATTGGTTACGTGTTTTGCTTTTGTCTCTGCAGTTTCTCCTTCAACATGAGCTGCTTGATATATAAACACTGAGCTCTATAAACATTTGAGTAGCTCATTGAGGTGACCAGTTCATTTGGTATATGTACAGACACAGTGTAAATGTCGTGTAGACTGCTGCTTACAAGTTCTCTTACTAAATCTATTAAAAGTTACTAGGGTAAATGGAACATGAGTACAATGACCGAGCCCTAAAAATGAGGTCTGTGCAGTATACAGTGAAATGAAGTGCTCTGTATATATCAAACATTAACGCTGTCCTAATATTGAGTTGCACCCCCCCCCCCCCCTCAGAACAGCCTCGATTTGTCAGGGAATGAACTCTTAAGGTGTCAAGCGTTCCACAGGGATGCTGGCCCATGTTGACTCCAATGCTTCGTACAGTTGTCAAGTTGGCCGGATGTCCTTTCGGGTGGGTGACCATTGGTACACACCTGGAAACTGTTTGAGCGGAGAACCCAGCAGTGTTGCAGTTCTTGACACTAAACTAGGCGCCTGGCACCTACTACCATAGCCTGTTGAAAGCAATTATATTTTGTCTTAACACATTCACCCAATGGCACACGCAATGTCTCAAGCTTAAAAATAATTTTGGCCTGTGTCCTCCCCTTAATCTACACTGATTTAAGTGACATCAATAAGGGATCATAGCTTTCATCTGGTCAGTCTGTCATGGAAAGAGCAGGTGTTATGTTTCATATACTCTGTGTATAATTGAACAAAAAATATAAACGCAACAATTTTATGAGTTAGTTCATAGGGAAATCAGTCATTGAAATGGTCATTAGGCCTAATTCAATGGATCTCACATGGCTGGGCAGGGGTGCAGTCATGGGTGGGCCTGGGGGGGTATTGGACCACCCACAGGCGAGCAATCCCAACCATCAGAATGAGTTTCCCCACAAAGGGGGAATTTATTACAGAACATAAATACTCCTCAGCACCCCCTTCCCTCAGACGATCCCGCAGGTGAAGAGCCGGATGTGCAGGTCCTGGGCTGGCGTGGTTACACACGTCTGTGAGGCCAGTTGGACGTACTGCCAATTCTCTAAAATGATGACAGAGGCGGCTTATGGTGAGAAATGGACATTCAGTTTCTCTGACAACAGCTCTGTTGGACATTCATGCAGTCAGCATGACAATTACACGCTCCCTCAACTTGAGGCATCTGTGGCAGTGTGCTGTGTGACAAAAACTGCACATTTGGTGGCCTTTTTTTGTCCCCAGCACAAGGTGCACTGTGTAATGATCATGCTCTTTATCAAGCTTCTTGATATGCTACACCTGTCAGGTGAATTTATTATCTTGGCAAAGGAGAGATGTTTCACTAGCAGGGATGTAAACAAATTTGTGCACAACAGTTGGAGAGAAATCAGCCATTTGTGAGTATGGAACATTTCTGGGTTCTTTTATTTCAGCTCATGAATATGGCCAACACTAATTTTTTGTGTTTTATATTTTTGTTCACACCAGACAGTAGAGGTCCCCAGGTTAGATTAATAAGACCTGCTGAGTCACCAGACAGTAGAGGTCCCCAGGTTAGATGAATAAGACCTGCTGAGTCACCAGACAGTAGAGGTCCCCAGGTTAGATTAATAAGACCTGCTGAGTCACCAGACAGTAGAGGTCCCCAGGTTAGATCAATAAGACCTGCTGAAGCACCAGACAGTAGAAGTCCCCAGGTTAGATAAGACATGGAGTCACCTGTACCTGTTTACTTACTGTCAACTCTTCCTCCTCATCAGCCTTCCACTCACACTCCTCCTCTGTGGGCTCATAGGCTGCTTTAACTATGTCGCTTCGCTGGAGGGAGAGAAAAACAGTCAGTCCCTGTAAAGCCAACAGCCAGGAGGACAGAGCAAAACATTTAAATAAAAGCCCAGAAAAGTCATCGGTTTAAACCAAGATAATGTACTAGGGGCTGAGGTGCCAAGCCAGCGCATTATTTACGCAAGACAGCAGTTTGGCCACACCGTCTGCATGTGTGAGCATCCCAGCTTGACCCCGCCCCAGTTTCTCAGCTCCATCCCTGGAACAGGCTGCAGCTCTTTAGTCAGAGGATTCTGCTAAAACCCCCGTCCGCTCCAAAGAGGGGACTGGGGGGGCAAAAGCTACAGTCTGTCAGCATTGGATAAGCAGCAGCTGCAGCAGGAACTACACATGGGCAGAGTGACTGCTCAACACTAGATTGAGAATACTGGGGTGTATTCATGAACTTTTGGGATAGGGGGCAGTATTTTGACATCTGGATGAAAAGCATGCCCAAAGTAAACTGCCTGCTACTCAGGCTCAGAAGCTAGGATATGCATATAATTGGTAGATTTGGATAGAAAGCACTCTAAAGTTTCTAAAACTGTTAAATTAATGTCTGAGTATAACAGAACTGAAAGTGCAGACAATACCGCCAGAGGACAAAACATTATAAAAGAAAAATATATATATATATCGGCATACCGCTGATTTCAATGCCTGGCACTTTTATAATAGGGCAAAATCGTCTGATTGCAGTTCCTAGGGCTTCCACTAGATAATCTTAAAAAATACTTTCAGGCTGGTTTTTGAAAAAATGAGGGAGAAGTTGTAGTTTTTCTAAGCGGCTCCCATTTTGGCTGTAGTGTTTCCAAGCACATGGCCGAGAGAGCGCGTTCTTTTTGTTTATCTCCGGTAAAGACAATAACGATTCTCCGTCTTAAATGTTATCGTTTATTTGCGTATTAGGGTACCTAAGGTTTGATTATAAACGTTGATTGACTTGCTTGGATAAGTTCATTGGTAACGTTTGGGATTCATTTTGTATGCATTTTAAAGGAGGGAAACCGAGTGGATTATTGACTGAAGCGCGCCAGCTAAACTGAGTTTAATGGATATAAAGGACTTTATCGAACAAAAGGATCATTTGTAATGTAACTGGGATCTTTTGGAGTGCCAGGCTTACGATGAGCACTAGGGGTTTACTAAGGATGCCCATAGGATGAAGAATCTAATTGAATAGGATCTCTATGGGACAACACAAGGAGCAGTTTGACGGAGCACGTCTTACCCTGTGCAGCCCATGATCTCAGGCCCGTCGAAGGAGAAGGGGTCGCTCTCGTCAGGCTCAGACCTCATCTTGTAGGTTTTTGTCAACAACGTGTTTGTGAAGAACTCATTGGGCTCAAAGAAGATATTCTAAAGAGAAGCTCTGGAGAGAGAAAAAGCAAGAAAGAGTTGAATATTGGGACAGTGGAATACCCAAGATTCATTGGCTTTCAATACATTGATAAGGTCTAGTAGAGAATTGCATCAGCAGAGCAGTGCGGTGGACAGACCTACCATGGGCTGGCCAGGGTCTGAAAATTTGACTTTGATATCTTGTAAGTGCTTGAGGATGGGTTCATCGTGTTCCTGTAAAACATGAACAGCAGCTTGAACATTGGTATGGTATCTAGACAGAAACACCTTACCGTTGTACTGGTCTTTCTGGCACAACACCAACTTGTCTTTTTTACTAGCACTGATTTAGCCGACAGCTGCTTTATTGAGGAACGTTTTACTCCCAATACCTGTGATGTGGCGTCTCACCTACTCAAATACACTGACTAAGTGCTCTGATAAGAGTGCAATTAAAATCAGTGTTTCCCAACTCCAGCCCCCCCACCCCACAAACAGCATCTCGCTGTAGCCCGGGACAAAGTCACCTGCTTCAACTCATTGAGGGCTTGTCCAGGACTACAACAGTGTGCTGTATGTATACATCATCTATTTTAGGGGTGAAATTGCCTCATCAAGCCTGTAGGTGGTGATGAAGCCTCATCTTTAGGGAGCAGCAGCTGTCTGCTGACCTACTTTCTCTACGCTCTCTGTCTCTTTTCCTGCTGACAGTTCTCCACTCCCTCCAACACTCTGCCCGCCTACCTGCAGCATGTCGCTAAGCAGGTCGACGTTCTTGAAAACCGTTAGCAGAACTCGGGAATGCCTTTGGGGTCCTCCTTCTCCTCATCCTTCTTCTCCTCTTCCACCTTGGCCTTCTCCTTCATCTCCTCCTGGAAGAAACAGGCAGGAGGAAGATCAACAAAAAAGGGGATTTAATGCACCATTTCACCGATGCCTATAAACAAAAACAGATACATGAATGAGTCCCTGGTTAAAACCTCTAAATAGGCATATATAATTTTAACATCTCACATCCACCATTACTGGAACCAAAACAGTCAGAACAAAGTCCATCATTGGTACACCCTCCTGGCCCTGTCATCATGACCAGACAGTAGAAGTCCCAGGTTAGATTACTGTCTGGTGCTACAGCAGGTCTTATATTAAGGTCCCAGGTTAGATTAATAAGACCTGCTGTAGCACCAGACAGTAGAGGTCCCCAGGTTGATTAATAAGACCTGCTGAGGCACCAGACAGTAAAGTCCCAGGTTAGATTAATAAGACCTGCTGTGGGACCAGACAGTAGAGGTCCCAGGTTAGATTAATAAGACCTGCTGTAGCACCAGACAGTAGAGGTCCCCAGGTTAGATTAATAAGACCTGCTGTAGCACCAGACGTAGAAGTCCCCAGGTTAGATTAATAAGAGCTGTAGCACCAGACAGTAGAGGTCCCCAGGTTAGATTAATAAGACTGCTGAGTCACCAGACAGTAGAGGTCCCAGGTTAGATTAATAAGACCTGCTGTAGCACCAGACAGTAGAGTCCCAGGTTAGATTAATAAGACCTGCTGTAGCACCAGACAGTAGAAGTTCCCAGGTTAGATTAATAAGACCTGCTGAGTCACCAGACAGTAGAGGTCCCAGGTTAGATTAATAAGACCTGCTGAGTCACAGACAGTAGAGTCCCCAGGTTAGATAATAGACTGCTTAGCACCAGACGTAGAGGTCCCCAGGTTAGATTAATAAGACCTGCTGAAGCACCAGACAGTAGAAGTCCCAGGTTGGATTAATAAGACCTCTGTAGCACCAGACAGTAGAAGTCCCAGGTTAGATTAATAAGACTGCTGTAGCACCAGACAGTAGAGGTCCCAGGTTAGATGAATAAGACCTGCTGAGTCACCAGACAGTAGAGGTCCCAGGTTAGATTAATAAGACCTGCTGAGTCACCAGACAGTAGAGTCCCAGGTTAGATTAATAAGACCTGCTGAGTCACAGACAGTAGAGTCCCCAGGTTAGATGAATAAGACCTGCTGAGTCACCAGACAGTAGAGGTCCCAGGTTAGATTAATAAGACCTGCTGAGTCACCAGACAGTAGAGGTCCCAGGTTAGATCAATAAGACCTGCTGAGCACCAGACAGTAGAAGTCCCCAGGTTAGATAAGACATGGAGTCACCTGTACCTGTTTACTTACTGTCAACTCTTCCTCCTCATCAGCCTTCCACTCACACTCCTCCTCTGTGGCTCATAGGCTGCTTTAACTATGTCGCTTCGCTGGAGGGAGAGAAAAACAGTCAGTCCCTGTAAAGCCAACAGCCAGGAGGACAGAGCAAAACATTTAAATAAAAGCCCAGAAAAGTCATCGGTTTAAACCAAGATAATGTACTAGGGGCTGAGGTGCCAAGCCAGCGCATTATTTACGCAAGACAGCAGTTTGGCCACACCGTCTGCATGTTGAGCATCCAGCTTGACCCGCCCAGTTTCTCAGCTCCATCCCTGGAACAGGCTGCAGCTCTTTAGTCAGAGGATTCTGCTAAAACCCCGTCCGCTCCAAAGAGGGGACTGGGGGGGCAAAAGCTACAGTCTGTCAGCATTGGATAAGCAGCAGCTGCAGCAGGAACTACACATGGGCAGAGTGACTGCTCAACACTAGATTGAGAATACTGGGGTGTATTCATGCTTTTGGGATAGGGGGCAGTATTTTGACATCTGGATGAAAAGCATGCCCAAAGTAAACTGCCTGCTACTCAGGCTCAGAAGCTAGGATATGCATATAATTGGTAGATTTGGATAGAAAGCACTCTAAAGTTTCTAAAACTGTTAAATTAATGTCTGAGTATAACAGAACTGAAAGTGCAGACATACCGCCAGAGGACAAACATTATAAAAAAATATATATATATATCGGCATACCGCTGATTCAATGCCTGGCACTTTTATAATAGGGCAAATCGTCTGATTGCAGTTCCTAGGGCTTCCACTAGATAATCTTAAAAACTTTCAGGCTGGTTTTTGAAAAATGAGGGAGAAGTTGTAGTTTTTCTAAGCGGCTCCCATTTTGGCTGTAGTGTTTCCAAGCACATGGCGAGAGAGCGCGTTCTTTTGTTTATCTCCGGTAAAGACAATAACGATTCTCCGTCTTAAATGTTATCGTTATTTGCGTATTAGGGTACCTAAGGTTTGATTATAAACGTTGATTGACTTGCTTGGATAAGTTCATTGGTAACGTTTGGGATTCATTTTGTATGCATTTTAAAGGAGGGAACCGAGTGGATTATTGACTGAAGCGCGCCAGCTAAACTGAGTTTAATGGATATAAAGGACTTTATCGAACAAAAGGATCATTTGTAATGTAACTGGGATCTTTTGGAGTGCCAACAGAAGAAGATCTTCAAGGTAAGGCATATATTATTCGCTATTTCTGACTTTCGTGTCGCAACTCCCTGGTTGAAAATGATTTGTTTTGCATGTGTGTCTGGGCGCTGTCCTCAGATAACCGCATGGTGTACTTTTGCCGTAAAGCTTTTTTGAAATCTGACACGGCGGGCTGGATTAACAACAAGTTAAGCTTTATTTTGATGTATTGCACTTGTGATTTCATGAAATTTTAATATAGTAATTTATTTTGAATTTCGCGCCCTGCAATTTCACCGGATGTTGGCCAGATGGGACGCGTCCCAATGATCCACAAGAAGTTAATAAGAACAATTTGGTGGGTGCTTATATTTGTCCTATTTACAAGTGAATTAATATGCATGTGTGAATTGAAATAGTGTTCTTTGGATATCCCACCCACGGAGTCAGGACACAGCAAAAACGTTTGGACGCACACAGGATGAAACAGGGAGGGACCTACCTGGATTTGCCCAAAAATAATTGGCTCATTTTGC
>NW_019945625.1:0-25960 GCF_002910315.2 Salvelinus sp. IW2-2015 | reverse complement strand
TGTGCACCAATGAAAACAACCCATGCACAAAGTGCCCAGTCAAATGCAGCACAGTTATAAGGTGCAATGAATGGGAGATCATATTGATACAAGGAACATAACTGGGGTGTTCCTACCTTGTCGAAGAGGGGTTGGTAGAGAGCGGCGTACTTTCTCTCCAGTTCATGGACCTCTTCGTAGAACTTGGCCTCAATGTGGGCGCATTTCACTTGTAGGTTCTTTAGGGCGTTGACCCGTCTCTTCACTACCTTTGGTAAGCTGGAGACGGGGAAAGAAAAACGTCAGGATTCCACACGGTGAAAAAGTACATCTTGACTGTCCCCAAAGATGGTGTATATAACAAGATACTGGAGCCTCCGCTCTGACAATGGGAATAAACGTCCAACGAATGACAAACACTTACGCATGCAGACCTATGCATACGGACGCTTTTATGCAGAGCAACACAGTGCCAAGGAGAATGACTGCATGACCTTTTACCCGCCGCTAGGAATTCAACCATTGGACCAGGAAGTAGGACTACTTCCACTGACATTGAGAAAAACTAACAACGTTTTATGTAATGGCCTGGTCACCTCAGGTCTGGCGTTACGCAACCACAGCCAAGCCCCTCTGGCACAGCACCCCACTGATGGGACGCTAGGAGATCTGAAGTACTGGCATCCACTGACAGGAAAAAACATTATTAAATAAGGGACCAGAACCACATTAACACAGCTTTGSCAAGAATTCACATTTCTCTATGAATCTTCAACTTAAAACAAGCTCTGGGGCAGTATGTACCAAACATCTGAGTGCTAATTCAGGATCACATTTAGTAAAATAACAAGTATAGGGTTGACCTGATCCTAGATCAGCACTRTTACATTGACGCTTGATATCAGGTCATTGTAACTCAACCACAGATGTTTGTGATCATTGAACCCCCACCAGCCTAGCCATGCTCCTCCACAACCACTAGGACGGGGGGAGGGCTCCCACACAACCACTAGGACGGGGGGAGGGCTCCCACACAACCACTAGGACGGGGGGAGGGCTCACAAACACTAGGATGGGGGAGGGCTCCCACAAAACCACTAGGATGGGGGAGGGCTCCTACACAACCACTAGGACAGAGGGGGGGGGGGGGGGGGGCTCCTAAACAAAAAATGTAAAGGTGCAGAAGTGCGCACGCATCACAGCCACACGCTCCAATGGTGAGGGCACAATTAATCTGTTGATGTTGAGGCCAGAAAAACCACAGCCACTTCCATTAATCAAGATGACAGAATGTCCTGCGCTGCAATACTTTGGTACGACGTTGGGCCAAGAAACCCATGCCAAGAGCAGCTTGACTCATTTAAAAATGGCATGTTTCTACACAGATTTTAGGGTGTCCACTCACTCTTTCCTGAGTGGGTGAAAACATGCTTTGGTGGTGATAAGATGTCCCTTCCTTATGTTATAAAATACATTGTACCAAGACAAATTATTCTTCATGTTCTGAGTCCTTGTGTGGGGTCTTTCTATAACATTATATTCAGAAAGTCAGGTGTGGAAAGCGTTCCACAGGGATGCTGACCCATACTGATGCCAATGCTTCTCACAGTCGTCAAGTTGGTTGGATGTCTTTTAGGTGGTGGACCATTACTGATACACAAATGGAGTGTGAAAACCCCAGCAGCGTTGCAGTTCTTGACAAACCGGTGCACCTGGCACCTACCATACCCCGTTCAAAAGCGCTTAAATCTTTTGCCTTGCCCATTTAGCCTCTAAAAAGGCACACATACCTTGTCTCCATTGGATTTAACAAGTGACATAAGGGATCATAGCTTTCACCTCGTCGAGRTGTCATGGAAAGCGCAGGTGTTCTTAAWGTTTTGTACACAGTGCTCGGTTGACACTTCAGTGATGTATATCATTTTTTTTCATTTCTAAAAAGATTCACTTCAAATAAGAGTATACTAAAATAGTACATGTCATGTCTCAACATCCATCTTACCTCTATTGTTTTATGTCCTGTGGATTTGAGAAGATGGTGAGCTCAATGGGAAAGTGAGCCTGTCAGGTATTCAAGTAGCCTTAATTCTTACACAGGTGACAATGCAATTTAACCATTTTACCCTCGGGCTTCCATTGATTTAGTCGCCCTAATTCTGGCCACCCTAAAAACGAAAATAACTTGAACGGGTTATGATAGACAAGGTTAGGACCACAATTAACATTTTACCCATTGGTCAAAAGGTGCGTTTTTGAGGGAGCCATAATACCATCTGCATTGGGTCAGATCAGGGGTATGTATCAASGGTCTGAGTAGGAGTTCTGATTTAGGAACAGTTTTGCCTTTTAGATAAGGAATAAGAATACATGGACAGGGAGACCTGATCCTAGATCAGCAACGCTACTCCGAGAATGATACATAGGGCCTCGGTTCACAGATGCGGAGARCGCTTTTAAACAKGTTTCACTGCAACACCAAATCAAGAGGTGCACAACTGGGTCRAGAACACCTAGTGCCTAGGCATCATGTCTTTCTGTGCCATAGCTCTTTAGTGAAGTCATTGGCCAAGGAGTCAACTCCAACTCACCATGGCCAAATCATTTGCATATTAAAGGACAACCCAGCACAGAGCAGACCTAGAGGACTACAGTTATGGGACATCGCTTTAAACGGGAATGCAGCAGCTTCTCATCACTGTAGCAGTGGCCTTCTTTGAATACTGTAACTAGGCAACCTTCCTTGAGGAAATCCCTGAATGAAAAGCATTACCTTCACATACCCAATCACGCGCAGATAAGTGATTACCTCAAGGATGAGAGAACCAGAGGATGAACTTTTAAATCACCATTTTGTCAACCTATACTATAAATAGTAGCTGAGGTTTTGGTCAGTCGACCTTAAAATCAGAGCAACGGAGTGTGTAGAAACTTTCAGTTTTCCCTCTAGCACCTTCAAAATCGGTTTGGGTGTAGGTTAGATTCAGCCTATTATCAACCTGAACAACCAATACTCATTTTCCACAGACATGTCAGAGGGGTGTACCAGCGAATTGAGGATAGAACCAGAAGACAAGGAACATTCTGGCACCGAAGACATAGCACTGGCCTTGTTATCCCTCCATAACATACATACACGGGTACAGGGAGAAAGCGTGCATGCCAAGAACGGAGGTTTTGAAAGTATTATATATAAATAAATAGCAAGACCACTACCTCAGTGAGAAGAACTTCTGTTGGAGCCTTAACTTCTAAAGCAGGGCTGCATAACTAGGCTAGTCCCCCAGAGCTGCAGAATGGGACAGAGTCAGGCGATGGTCAGTCGCAGGAACACTGAGGAAATCGTAGATGCAGTCAGCCACTGTCCGTCACCTCAAATCAACTATGTCGGACGAGTACATACAGGACCTAAAACAGAGTGGGTTTTCTGATGGACAATCTGTTGTCCATCCAACTGAGGACTCCCATTGAAAAAGGATTGTCTCGATCCACAATCTGTATGGCTGTAGCCTCAYTGTCTCTCCTGGTTGGGGTTCTCACCTCTCCATGTATCCTGACGGCGAGCCCACCAGGCCGTCCAGCCTCTCCTGCAACGCGGCCAGAATCTGTGGGTTCTGCATCATCTGCACGGTGAGCTGACGAGCTGAGGGGAGACGGACAAAGCCAGGCACTACCGTCAGACARKGACAGCCATTCACAGCATCAGACACCATACGGACAGATAGAGACGGAAGGAGGGAGTTCTACATAAGAAATTCTAGGGCGGGCAACTCCAAGTATTTTTAGGTCAACTAAGGACAGACAAAGTTAAAAATAATAATAATATCTAAATCAAATAAAGGGCCGGGTTGTTGGTCAACATGTTGCTCCATTCGCTTGTCTCCTTTCCTTCATCTTCACTGATCTGACAGTATTGAACAGGTGGAAGAATGCTACTGCCAAAACACTGCCACCCGTCAAGCCTCTTCAGATTGGTGCAGACGAATGAGAGACAAGGAAAGGAAGTCACTTCACACTACTGACACAGAGCCCTGTGTTTCCMCCACAGAACATCTGACAGACTGGGATGCAATGCTCCCAGAGAGCGACCAGGAAGACCGCAAAGGGTATACTGCTCCCCTGCCTCGCCAAATTTTCTTCCAACACTGAACCAGTTCCAAAATAATGACATTTCTATCAGAGTAAGACGGTGATAAAAATGTGCTTAGTGATCAACAGTCAGTTGGTCAGACTGTTCGAGCCTCTGCTTGAAGACTCAGGTTGGACTAGAGCCCATTGAGGGAGCATTATAATCAAAGTCTTCCCTTCCACCAAACTTATTCCTAAAAGCTGTTAGAGAGACATTTCCAAAGCGGAGAACAAACGCTTTGCCCATGGGACGAGGCAGAGGGCTGCTGCATAATTTACAGTCAGCAGGTATACGCTGCCTGCCTTGATTTACCTACGCCACGCTTAAACTCCGCACGCCTTGGATTTGAGGGCCCTGCTGTGCCTGTCCCAACAAAACCTCCCCTATTCCCTAAAGAGCTTTACTGTTGAGCAGGGTCTATAGTCAAAAGTAGTGCACTATAGGGGGAATAGGGTGCCGTTAAGGACGAAATGGCAAACTCCTCKGCTGAGTGACAACTCAGTGCTGCGGCGGAGCGGGGACAGGGATGAGTGGGAAGGCAAAATGTTCTGAAWCGGTTCTAGACAAGGGACGTTTCTACTGATGACGAGTGTCATTACAGAAATCGGGCGATAATTAGGATATTTGTTAGYCTCTGGCCGTATGAAAGCCTCTGTCAAGTGTGTGTGAGATCATTGTGACATATCACTGTGGGAGACGATAAGCATTTCTGGGTTATAAATACCTGGGGCAGAGAGACATCTAATTCAGTCTACAAAGAACTGCCAGTTAAACCTCATTAATAAACAACGCATGATTCCTAATCATTCATGGACAGGTAAAAACATTCAGATTTCAAACCTAGACAATGTGGGCACAGAGGATTTTAATTCAACTGTCATTCTAACATTAACGACTGACCAGCAAGCAGAGGCTCATGTCAAACTGATTCAGATTTCACTGTTGGTTGTTCAGTTGAAGTCAAATCCACGGTGGGCACAGACATCTAACGTTTAACAAACCCAGTCGCTTCCTCGGTGGGTAGTGCTGAGCCTTACCTTTGCTGTTGACGTCCTCTCCAGTCTCCTCCTCTTCCACGTCCTCCACGTCCTCCAAATCTGCCGGGTCCAGCTCAGCCTGGTCCTTACTGCACACACAGACACACACAGAGACCGAGAAAAAAAGAAAAATCAGCCAAAACCAGACACCTGGGCTTATTCAGAATGGAATTTTACAAAAGCAATGACTGTTTAGATGGCATGTGATTATATCTATTGTGTAGAATGGGGAAACTCAACTCTAATAATTACTTAGATACAAAAGGAGGGGTGTGTCAGACAATACTAATACATAGAGGTCTCCACACAGGCTAGGAGGTAATGTCCCAGAGAGTGAACAGGGACACAGCACAAAGGGTATACTGCTCCCCTGCCTCACTGAAGTTTCATCTAACACTGGATTTAAACCCGGTTCATACTGATCCAGAACAGGTTCCGAACCAGTGCAAAAAAATACATTTCTATCTGAATAAGCCCCAGATCAACATAATGACAACCATGTGGCGTCAGGCTAAAATGCTAGCATCCACCCTGCAGTTAGTCATGGGGTAAAATAGGGTGAGTTACCCCTAGACACTGATCTTGAGTCAGTTTTGCATTTTCCCCCCACTAGTGGTTAAGGTTAAGATTGGGTGAGAAGAAGTTGATGCTAGACCTGTATATAGGGGAAACTTCACCCAGAGGCCTGCAGTCAGTCAGGACGTATATAATAAAGGCAGATGAAGGGATAAACAGTTGACTGTCTGCCTGTTCCCTGTGGTGTGAGACAGCCACAGGCCTGCTGGACCAGGGTCAAGGCTCATTACTCAAACTCAGGGAGGTGTCTGAGTGGCGTGGATGAGCCACGTAACCCGACCCAGCCATGGCATCCCAGTGGCTGAAGTGAGCCGGCGTAACCCAAGCCCAGCCATGGCATCCCAAGCAGCCCAGGCTGAGTAAACAGCCACGTCCGAGCCACAGCCCAGCGAGGAAACGTCTCCGCAGTGAGATCGACACTGGCCATCCTCTGCATCAGATACCAGGGAAGAGGACTGCTCAGCTCTGCGGACGTAGGACCAAGCAGCTCAGAGTAAGAGTGCTATCTAGGATCAGGGCCCCATGTTATTATATTAACGTGCTCTAAAAATAAACACTACCAGACGCTTGATAAATACACCACCGGTGTCTAATATACAGCTACTAGAAGCCAAATTGATAAAGGATAAAGGCATTCCTAAACAGTATGTGCATTGGACTAATGTCATGATTTCACCAACACTCCTGTGCCATTATCCAAATAGTTTTTGGTACATGATGGATGCCTTGGGTGAACAAATCAGACTGTACTTGGCTGCATGATTGTTTCCTTGCTAACCAAGAGCTCCACAACGATCCTGAACTTGACAGGTTAGTGTGCTGATGGGGGCCTCGTTCTGGAATAACCTGGAGGTGTGACCACAAACATTGGCCTGAATTGGGTGGAAATCACCCACATGGACATAAACACACATGCATTTCACTATATGCATATTTCTGCCTGAGACAAGCTGGCTGAGCTGCACTTGAGGTATAAACCTACAAAGGTTGCTTTAGTTTCCCTTTGCGAAACGTTATGCTGCGCACTAATGAATGTGATCGTGTTTACCAACATTTCAAATCCAGGTTGGCTTCCTGGCCAGGCTACACACCATAGCAGGTACAGCCAAATTGACAGCGCACGAGACCTCAACACACCTCCAGCTAAACCAATGACTAAAGGGGGAGTAATTGGGCCCTATTAAATCCATGATGCAGAGAACACAGATGGAAACACTGACTCCAGACATAGGGGAATCAACTAAAATCAAACATGAATTTAAATGAGTAGGGATCAACTAAATTAATTGAAATTGAATTAGCAGAAGTTAATCATAAGACATAAACAGAATGCATCTGAACTTTCTTAAAGGCAACGAGAATTTCCCTTCTCAGTATGTTGCGGTTCGCGCATCTACCACTTTGTAGCTGTTAGCAATGATGATATTTAAAAAGTACTCTGGTAGACACACAAAGGCTTTCCCAAGAACATTCTAAATGAAATGCTAACTACAAAGTAGCATATGCTGACCTGGCAGAATTATATTATTATTGGCATCAATCCAGTGGGTATTTGTTTTGCAAACTACCGTCAAGTGTTGGCACCAAGAAACACCAAGAAATGTAAAGGAAAAAAAACAGAATTTTTAAGGCCCTAGGTAACGATGCAGAGGTGGGATTGTTTTAGTATGGGACACTAATGCAATAAGTGTCTTTCCTTGCAGCACAGAACGCAGGCTGCACAGCCAATCAAATGGAGAGGATGCACTTACTTGTCCATGTCTGCCATCTTAGCCAGGTCTCGAGTGATGCTGCTGGAGGGAAGGGAAGAGACAGTTAGACAATGTATGATACATGCTACTTGACACAATTGTTAATTCACAGCAGGAAATCGATATGTTCAATAAACAAAGGGCTTCTGCGAATAGATTATTTATTGAAATAGGCCCTAATGACTTATTTGCAAGACTAGCATTACATCGTCTTGTTTGATGGTAGGTTTACAACAGGCAAATAATATCATATCCTTAAGTTCAATAGAGCAATAGAGTTGAGGACATCTCCATCCCAGTGTGTAGCAAACTGACATTAGGAGCTTGTGGACTAAAGCACCCACGGGAGGGCTGAACATCTGATTCCAAGCACTCTGCTTTCTTAGAGCAAAATGGCCACCAACTGTAATCCTACCCCCGTTTCTCCTCCCACTCCCAGATGAAAACAAAAAAGGGCTGTTTTTGGCTCCCTGTCATGTTGGTTAGTGAAAATGGTACATGAAAGAACTCCCAAGCGCCAGCTCACTGACAACCCTGTAGCTGTGCTGAGGCAAAGTAATATAAGCCTTAGTTAAATCGTCCTACATATCTCAACCTCTTGCCCATCTCATTTGGTGGGCAGAGATAATCTGTGCTCCGCAGTGTGCCATGGGCTGGGGCTTTGGATGCTGGTGACACTGGGGCTGCCATCTGATAACAGCACCAAAGCAAGGCCCTGTTTAGACCTGTACCCCCCACCCCAATAAACTCCTGGCATGGAGGAGAGCGCAGAGGGGGACTGGAGCTATGTAAAGCACCAATCCTAGAGGGGGTAGAGACCGCAGCTAGTAGTTCACCCATCGGTCCAACAGGCCTTTCACACAGGGCCAGTGACCCTTAACACAATTGAAGAGGTACACAGCTGGATCCACTCAGACTTGAACTTTAACCATACAGGCTGTTAAGAGGCCATCACGAAAGGTTGACAATTAAAAGCCACTTAGTCCAATCACATTAGGCATTGAATTAGGCTCCAGACCCCCCCCCCCCCGGGGGAGAATGTTTACCACAGGGTTGGTACACATGGAGAAACACAAGAGCCAGATCAGCTTTAGCTCACACCAGTGTCTGATGCAACCACAGCAGTGACCGAACCTCCAAAGACTTTAGGTGATGGATTTGCTGGAGGGTTCTCCTTACCACTGTGGTATTAGGTTGACGGTGGTCTTCAAATGGGCCTAAAAAAAGTGGTGAGTTATATACAAAGTGTCTGGTATCCCCAAAATGTGGTGAACTCAACTAATTACAAAATGATACCACATCTTAATAGCTGCCAGGTGCCAGATGCTAATATATGCATATTATTATTATTACTGTTGGATAGAAAACACTCTGAAGTTTCTAAAACGTTTTGAATGATGTCTGTGAGTATAACAGAACTCAATGGAAGTGGAAATTTTGAGTCTGGTCGATATTCAACTCATCGCCTGTTCAAATCCCTGTAAGATATGGATCTGTTTGCACTTCCTATGCCTTCCACTAGATGTCAACAGTCTGTAGAACGTCGAATGAAGCTTATGCTGTGTTGTGGGCCGGATGAGAGGGGAATGAGTCAGTGGTCTGGCAGATTGCCAGTTCCTGGTCACGCGCTTTCTCATGATATCGCCTTGCGTTCCATAACTTCTACAAGACACGAAGGAATGCTCCGGCTGGAACGTTTATGGATATATGATAACATCCTGAAGATTGATTCTCTACTTAGCTTGACGGTTTATTCGACCTGTTGTATAACTTTGACGGTTCCGTCCGAGTTCTCCTGGACCGGCGCGAGCGTTTGGATATGTTTACTAAACGTGCTAGCAAAAGCAGCTACTTGGACATAAATACCGACATTATCGAACAAAACAACAATTTATTTGGAACTAGGATTCCTGGAGTGCATTCCGATGAAGATTCAAAGGTAAGGGAATATTTATGATGTATTCCGTATTTCTGTTGACTCCAACACGGCGGAGAAATTTTGTTATTTCTGAGCGCCGTCTCAGATTATTGCATGGTGTGCTTTTTCCGTAAAGTTTTTTGTTATCCGACACAGCGGTTGCATTAAGAACAAGTGCATCTTTAATTCAATGTAAAACATGTATCTTTCATCAACGTTTATGATGAGTATTTCCTGTTATTTGATGTGGCTCTCTGCAATTTCAGAGGCATTTCTGAACATGGCGGCAATGTAAACTGAGATTTTTGATATAAATACGCACATTATCGAACAAAAACATACACGTATTGTGTAACATGATGTCTATGAGTGTCATCTGATGAAGATCAAAGGTGTGATTCATTATATCTCTATTTCTGCGTTTTGTGACTCCTGTCTTTGGCTGGGGAAATGGTTGTTGTTTTTTGGACTTGGCGGTGATCTAACATAATCATGTTGTGTTTTCGCTGTAAAGCATTTTTAAATCGGACACGATGGGTAGAATAATAGATGTTTCTTTCATTTGCTGTATTGGACTTGTTATTGTGTGAAAGTTAACCATTTCCCAAAATATTTTTTTAATTTCCCACGCTGCCTTTTCAGCGGAATGTTGTGGGGTGTCCTAGAAAGGTTAACAGTGCTGATGTAGACCTGGCCTGCAATGTCTGAAATGCACGACTGTCTCCATTTTCAGCAGCTCCTCTTCTCTCTCACCTTCCTAATGGCTTGTGCCCATTGGTTAAGAATCGCACAGGCTGCCCATCACTCACCTGCAGTTTAAATAGGCCAACTGAAAAGCTGTCCAAAAATCAAATGTTAAGCAGCTGAAGGGGAGATTACCAGGCAGAGGGACCAAAAAGAGGATAATTCCAGACCAAATCTTTGGTCATTGAAATTACAAAACCACACACAGCACTACCATAATCATATTTTTGAAAGTGTGAACAATACCATTTGGATCGACCTGTAAAACACTATGAGACCACATTACGACGTCTGGCCAGGGAACAAATCAAACATTCCCCACCAATAGCCAATGCCAGAGCTCTTAATAACCATAAAAAGCTTGAAAATAGCAACACCATTCAAATACAGACACACTGAGTGCATTTCAGTCTGACATTGATACTGGGCTTTCCTCTGATGAAATAGATTTAGGAAGATCCAAACTGCATCTAAAACAGTCCTACTAGGCATGCCACTAACGCTTGAGGCATGTTGTTGATATATCGATGTGTAAAGAACGCACCACTGTCAGAGCAGACTAGAATCATAACTCGAGATAGTGTTGGGGAATAGTGAACTACATGTATACTGAACAAAAAGGCAACAATTAACGATTTTGCTGCATAACAGTTCATAAGGAAATCAGTCAATTGAAATACATTAGGCCCTAATCTATGGATTTCACATGACTGGGCAGGGGTGCAGCCATGGGTGGGCTTGAGAGGGCATATGCCCACCCACTGGTGAGCCAGGCCCAGCCAATCAGATTGAGTTTGTCCCCCACAAAAAGGATTTGTTACAGACAGAATTACTCAGTTTCATCAGCTGTCCAGGTCTCATCCAATCCCGAAGGTGAAGAAGCCAGATAYGGAGGTCCTGGGCTGGCCTAGTTACACGTGGTCTGCTGTTGTGAGGCTGGGTGGACGTACTTCCAAATTCTTTAAAAATGACATTGGCGGTGGCTTAAGGTAGAGAAATTAACATTAAATTCTGGCAAGAGCTCTGGTGGACATTCCTGCAGTCAGCATACCAACTGCACACCCCCTCAACTTGAGACATCTATAGCATTGTGTTGTGACAAAACTGTACATTTTAGTGGCCTTTTATTGTCCCCAGCATTTAATTGACTTCTTGACAAGACACCTGTCAGGTGGATGGATTACCTAGGCTACCTGGGGCAGCAGGTAGCCTCATGGCCAAAGCTTTGGGCCAGTAACCGAAAGGTTGCAAGAGCGAATCCCTGAGCTGACAAGGTAAAGAAAATTGGTGGTTCTGCCCTTGAACAAGAGGGAACCCACTGTTCCTAGGCAGTCATTGTAAATAAGAAGTGTTAACTGTCTAGCCTAGCTAAATAAAAAAAATATAGGCAAAGGAGAAATGCTTATTAACAGGGATGTAAACAAATTTGTGCATTTAATTGAAATAAGCTTTTTGTGTGTAAGGACAATTTCTGGGATATTTTATTTCAGCTCATTACAMATGGGACCAAAACTGTACCTGGGTTTATATTTTTGTTCAACTAGTAACTTAGCATTTTGCAGTAAACTTCCAGTGTGAAGTAATTGATAGCAGGGGCAACTATTTTAAGAGTAGCTTCCAACACTGTCAGTGAGTTTTGTTTCCGCAACAGTTCCAGGAAAACCTTTCAATCAATTGACTACTTAAACTCTTCATGCCAGTTTCACAAAGGGGTCATTAGAACTCAAATTGATGGGGTCATAAAAATGCCATGTGTTCATGAGTAGCAGATGTCTGCCTCAAAACAAAAAAGACAAAGCATCTGAGACATCAATACCAGAACAGCCATCATCCATAGCACGATCAAAAATGGTTTAATTCTAACTTATACCATTAWGGCATTTTCTCTCAAAMAAAAATGTAATGTCGCCTTAGCAGGAGTCATCAGGACCAATATCCATTCTACARGTTGCGACAATAGTTGGTTCACCCTCATTTCTTGACAAAAGTTAACCATACAAATCACAGCCAAGTAGGCTGTAGCAGTCAAAAAAACGATCTAGCTATAGACTATAGCTAGCTTAAACTGTGGCTAAAGGTAGAATGTCTAACGAATCATTTCTAGTTGTGTTGCATTGATAAGCATTGGCAGAAACAAAGGCAGCTTTAGATGTGATATCAGCTGAAACATTGTTATTGTTTGAGTGTAACTAACTCAATGCATTACTAACAAATTGAAAATAGCAAGTCTTCAGTGACTGAAATCCCCCGATGGTACACATACATCCCTTCAACGAGCCTTTCAAACCCAGCGACCACGTGTTGCATGCTCAAGGCAAGCTATGAGCAATGGCTCTCACCCACAAAG
The DNA here is from genome assembly GCF_002910315.2 of Salvelinus sp. IW2-2015. NCBI lineage: Eukaryota > Metazoa > Chordata > Actinopteri > Salmoniformes > Salmonidae > Salvelinus > Salvelinus sp. IW2-2015. The sequence goes on along the minus strand of NW_019945625.1, from coordinate 13,482 downwards.
AAAGCCGGCAGCCAGCTAGCTGTTAAGCAGCATATGAATTTAGCTAACTACATAACCTACCATTGAAACGTACAAATTACACCATTCCGTCGTATCTAGCTAGTTAGCTACCACATGACCTATAATGGATACATTTGCGGTAACGTTAGCTAACTGGTTGTGCATGTTTTCAGCTAGCTATCTACTTATCCAGCAAGTTAACTAACGTTATCTAGTTACAGCTACCTAGCTAACGTTAGTTTGGCATACGCACTTTCATTGGGCAAGTATCAAGTGACAGTCCATATTTAACTGGCAACGTGACCTGCTGGGCAAATATTGGAACCCTCAAATAATATTAAAAACCAAAATAAGAGAACCGTTAGCTAGCTATGTGGCTATCGAAATAAGCCAGCCAACTACAAACATGTCAAAAGTCACGTGAAAAGACGGAGACATACGCGTTCCATTTTAGAGTGTAGCCTGCTAGTTAGCTCGAACAGTGATCAGACACAGAAACTTGTACCCGCCACATCTCCCATCACTTACCTACCCTCCCTAAGGCTAGTCAATAAATAAGGTCAAGTCTAAATAAAAAAACACGACATCCGATTAAACCAATATCTGAATGATGCAAATTACGATGAATTGTCACAATAACGTTACGGCGTTTGTATTTACAATACAACGTCTCGAAAGGGCGGAAAATTAGCAATTTTCATCATCATGCATGTATCGTTAGCTAGCTAACGCATCATGGTGGAGCCTCTCGTCTCTCAATGGCTGCTACTAGCCATCCGGCTTAGTTAGCTGGCAAGCTACCGTGCTATTCTTCCCGACTACATCCACACAAATATTTAGTTCAAGACGATAAGAACAACCCCATATTCGTACCCATCAAAGAGTACAATATATATGCGCCACTCTGTTGTATTGCTAAAGACCAAGCTAAGGTGATTTCAAGTCATTCTCTTACCTTTAGCTGGCGGCTTGACTAGGTGGATCTACGCAGTGAAGCGGTCCCAAAGAAAAAGACTCCGCTCTTATGGCGGTAAAAGAGAGAACGATCCCGCCGCTTGCGCTCATATACATCAAGCGTCATCACGTAAACCAGGGCAACGTTAAGTCTATGGGAGGGGCCGGTAAAGAATATTTGTTGAAGTGTTCTGTCACCATCGTCATCAGATATGTCTAGTCATTCCACCATAAAACAATTTCTTCTGCAAGATGCATGTTTGCATCATATTTTATGTCACCATGCCAACCTGACCATAGCAACGTGCAATTTCCCTGGGTCCCAGACAATATGGTCYAATTAGAAGGGTGATTGTGGGGGATTAAAGCAAACCATGACATATATTCACCTAGACTTGTCTTGAATGCTGGTACCATGAGTTGATATGAATCAGAAAGAGCCTTTGGTCATAGAATTGATCCTCAAAAGGCTTCATTTTGATCGCCGGTTATGCCAGGCCCATAGTCTACCTGTTTAACCGATGTGAGCGTTCTCCTGCCCAGAGGCCCAGGCTTTTGTGATACTGTCAATTAGAAACGTTATTTCTGAAGCACATGCTCCACGGTTCGAGTCCCCCAATGCAGCTTCCAGCTGCCTGCTATTACTGGTGGCAGCAGTGGGATTTGTAGTTCTCTTGCACATCGGAGAAGCTGCTCTGTACGCTAGGTGGACACTTCAGGATAGAGTGAATACTGCCCACAGCCTGTGAGGAAGGATAGTCAGTGGTGGTGATTTGATAATCCTAACCCTAGCAACACCATAAGAGTTGTTAACTCATGTAGTAAACTAATATTGCATTGTTTGCTCTTGACTCCAGACTCAGTTTTAGGCAACATGTGAGGATTACAGTGTGAATCATACAAGAGGCCTATAGACTGACTATTACTCCACTAGGCCCCACAAAGATTCTACACTGAGAGCAGTTTTAGATAAGTGCCCAAAAGTCATAAGTGTGATCCAAATCTTCCAATTGGCGGAAGTCTTTCCCACATGTGGGTGCCTGTCCAAAAACACTTCCCATTCATACTGACACTTTACAACGCCTGTTGCGCACCGCAGCATAACAGATGGTTGTTGCATTCATAAGTTATTACTCAATAATTGTTTTGAGTGTTTTAGCTCCAACAACAGATATTGTATATGAATTTCTGACTATTGCACCCATAGAGATCCTATATATATATTCATGAATTATATAATCTCTATGTGTTTGTACCTGACTGTAGTTGTTGTCAAGTGATCCTGCTTCCTTATGGTTAAGAAGAGGATCATAGCTCTTCAGTATTAATAGAATGATCCCATGGAGCATACACTTTACTCTGACATTTATGTTTTATGTTGTGCACAGTTGGTAGCACCATGACTCATCAAAACTGCCATGGCCCCAAGACAAGGGGCTCCTGATGTGGATATTCACATTCAGTGAATACCATTGATGCCAATAACCGCGGCAGGTAGCCTAGCGGTTAGAGCGTTGGACAGTGACTGAAAGGTTGCTAGGGGAGCTAACAAGGGGGGAAAATCAATCGGTGCCCTTGAGCAAGACATTTAACCCTAATGGCTGGCTGTGACCCCATTATCCGAGGGTGTCTCAGGGGGCGTTTGAATTTGAAGAAAAAAACACATTTCCTGAAACAGGACAAAAAATAAGCACCGACCAAATAATTTATTTGTGTGATACAAATCATTACTGGTGCCCATTGATCAATTGTAGAGAATCAGAGAGTGTTAGAGACTTGCCTAGTTAAATAAAGGTTAAATAAAAATAAATAAATACCAGGACCCCTTCACTGTTTAATAAGTCTATTTATTATTTCAATGTGACAAAGTAGAGCTTTATTCAAGTGTATTGTATATCATGTTATTGAGTTGAGTAAATTTGATCTTTACAATTCCTGGGTAGTGTTCATTACGGCATACAACAAAAAACGTTTCAAAATGTTTTGACACGGAAAACAGAAATCAGAGTTTCCTATTGAACAAGTCCAGGTTGTCCCTCCCTGTTTCAGTCCATTAAGTTGAGTACATTTTTATCTTAAAACTGATAGGTAGTGTTCATTAGTGCACGCAACGGGAAAACGTTTCAAAATGTTTGACACGTTAAAAAAAACAGAAATCGTGTGACACTTCTGGTCTCCTGTTTACCACATTGTCTCAGCAGATAGTCTTCATAGACAACCTCTCATAAGTAAATAGGGTGATAAACACACTGTTCAAGTCCCCCTATTGCTCATCTTGATGTTGTTTATTTATTTTTTCATTTACACAGGTAAGGCACTTAAGAACAATAATTCTTTTTCACAATGACAAGTTTTAGCTTTTCTATTGTAAATCAGGTACAGCGTTCGAACGATGAAATAGTTTCAAAACACAACCTATATAGAAAGGATATTAAATATTTCCGCGTTCAAGTGCTAGTCGGAACTAGGAAACTCTGACTTGCTAACTGGTTGTAGTTATACACGTGCCACGATCAACCAGTTAGCAAGTCGGAAATTTCAGAGTTTCCTAGTTCCGACTAAGACATAACGAGTATCCAATCCATGGTGTTGTAGTCAATGCATGACATTCACTCCCTCTGGGCAAAACAGGTGGAATCAATGTTGTTTCCACCTCATTTCCACAAAAAAACCAAGTGACAACGTTGAATCAACGCTGAAAACTGATAGAACTTTTTCACCAAATGTTTTACCTTAATCCAAGAACACGGCAATTTTTGTTGTTATTGAATTCACGTTAGTTCACAACTCAACCAAATGAAAACAAGACATTGAACTGATGTCTGTGCCTAGTGGATGGCCATGGGTGGGTGTCCATTTTGCTTAAAAATGTGAATTTTGTAATTTCAGAGTAGGTACTCCTGCAAAATTAATTGGATATAAGCAACATGAAAAAAACAGTTTGACAAAAAGGAAGTGATGCGTATAAAAAACAAATTGGTTTTGTGTAATTGGGAGAACAAATGTGGTATATGTTGGGTGAATGAAAAACGAGTTTGGTAATGCATCAATACCCATGTAAATGAAGGAGGTCTTGTAAATGCTATTCCAAATGTCTCGGTTCTTTCGAAGCATAGTATTTCTGGCAACTGCTCACACTACTGTTACCTGGTACAGGTAACTCACACTACCTATCAAGTTAGAAGTGTATTCATAGGCCCGCTTTGTTCCCAACACAGTGCACTGACCTGGATGAGAGGGAGAGGGAAATACACACAGGGTAGTTAATGCAAATGCATTCAAGTCAAACATTTACGTTTCACGCGACTATGCATTATTAACAAAGGGACTTCACAAAGGGAAGAGATAAGCGAGATAAGTTTTGAAGCCAATTATGTATCGCAAAATGATAACGCCAAGACACTGAAATACGACTGCTTCAGTGGTGACATGATTTTCAGTCGTACTTACGGAACTATGATAAAATGAGGTTTTTTCCAAGTATTTTGACTTCCACATTTTAGCTGAGTGGATGAAAGTTCAAGCGTCAGTGGGTGGAGCTTACAGTGGATTCCCATACACAATATTGCTAGTTCGAATCCCGTGTGGTTTAATTTGTTTTCTAATCTTACCCCAACCCTTAACCTGGTCTCTAATTTTAACCTGTAACATTTCTTACCCAAACTTAATCCAACCCATATAACCTTACCCAATTGTAATTACTTTCTAAACTTATCCATTTATTGCCTATACTCAACCAATCACAAGATGGAAAATTCCAATCTGCAACATTTTATAGAAAAAGAGTATTCACCTAAATGGGAGGACCTATGACATAACCTCTGACCCGCCAATGAACTCGTACCCCCATGGACGATTCTGGTCATTGTTGGTTGCACACACAAATGCTGTGGAAAAGCACATACCTGGAAACATAGAAGTGAACGCATGATTAGTGATGGTGCCTTGGAGTCTGGGGATCTGACAAGATGCACCACATTTAAAGGTTGAGAGCTCTTTTCATTTTCAAGAGGGGAGACGATTTCCCTTGTACAGTATGTTTCCTAAATCCACTCACCTGGAAGTCTAATGGTACCAATATACAGCCCTTCCAACTGTTAGTTCCATTCAAACCTTCCAACACCCAGATTCAAACCTTCCGGTCAGTTCTATACAACCTTCCATTCCAACCTTCAGTCAGTTCCATCCAACCTCCCAACATCCCAACCTTCCATCAGTTCCGCTTTACTCATTCAACTTCTACATCCGCAATCTAACTCCCAACATCCAACTTTCCAGTCAGTCCATTCCAACCTTCCAACATCCCAACCTTCCATCAGTTCCGCTTAACCTTCCATCAACCTTCTACATCACACAACCTTCCACATCCCAACTTCCAGTCAGTTCCATCCAACCTTCCAACATCCCAACCTTCCATCAGTTCCGCTTTAACCTTCCATTTCAACCTTCCTAACATCCCAACATTCTAACCTTCCAACATTCCAACCTTCCAGTCAGTTCCATGTCCAACCTTCCAACATCCCAACCTTCCATCAGTTCCGCTTTAACCTTCCTTTCAACCTTCTAACATCCCACATCTAACCTTCCAACATCCCAACCTTCCAGTCAGTCATTCACTCCATCATCCGCTTTAACTTCCATTCAACCTTCTAACATCCCAACATTCTAACCTTCCAACATCCCACTTCCATCAGTTCCGCTTTAACCTTCCATTTCAACCTTCTACATCCCAACATTCTAACCTTCCAACATCCCAACCTTCCCGTCAGATCCATTCCAACCTTCCATCAATTTCCAACCTCCGACCTTCTAACATCCCCCTGTAGTTGTGACAGAGAGGAAATTCCAACTGACAACCCTGAAGCACTGTTAATACCACTGGCCCAAAAGAAGCCTAGGCATTTCGGATCCATGGCTAAATACTTGGTAGGAAGGCAGTAGTGATGCACTTAGCCATCCACTGCCACATTATCACAGTATGCTCAGAGTAGTATCAGACTATTTCATATGAAGTGGCTGCACAGCTACAAAATAAACTAGGTTACATTTTGTATTTTAAAGAAACAGATGCAAAAACCTACCCATCCATCTCATCAACTATAAAGCTGTTCTCCAACCTTTTCTTTCCTCCCATAGGCTTCCTCTTTCTCCTGATCAGAAGGGATAAAGGGAGCAGAATAAACAGGGAGCTGCAGTGATTGTGACTCACAACTAATGAACCATTATGAGGAGCATGTTGAAGCACCATTAGGAGAAATGCCTTCTGACTGGAGAACCAGGGCCTTAAAGAGCAGCGGGCAGAGAGCATAAGAATACATGATTCATCAGATGGCAAATTGCTATACCCAGGCTCTACCTCTCACACCACCGCACCGTCAATTGATTATTTAACCACACAACCATATACAAATGGACCGTGGTGTTTCAGACCAATTGAAGGCATCACTCCAGTCACAGCCTGGTGTTCCTAAATGGCAGTATTTACCCTACATAGTGCACTCCTTCTGATCAGAGTCATGGCCAAAAGTAGTGCGCTACATAGGGAATAGGGTACTATTTGGGATGCACCCGGAGTTGTCGCTACATGAATATTCCAACAGAGGATTTTTTCTGCAATTCCTCAGTGATTATATTATTTGGCACTAAAATGGGCCCTTGGGTGATTACCATGTGAGGCAAGGAGGACATTGTTTCTAAAGTTTAATGACCTGCATTAACAGTYCGRACAGATGCCGACTTCCTGGCAACAAGGTGTACATTTAAAAGAATGTCTCGACAGAAAGCAGCCAATGGCAAAATACCTCTTCCAGCATCAGGACCACCCTTAGYGGAGTTGCCAACAACCGGATGCATCCGGTTTTCAGGGATACAGCTAATTCAACCAAGCTTCCTTTCCCGCTGAAAACCGGATGTGGGAACTCMRCTCAGATGTCTTTTTACGMCTGTCTTTAATAATAACCGAGGTTAATAACCTAACGTAGCAGGCGTAAGAAGACCCCTGAGCGGAGTCCCCACTTCCGTTGTTTTCAGGGAAAAAKAAAGTTMGGTTGAAAATACTGCATCCCTGAAAACTGTAAACATCCGCTTTCTTCGGACCCGGGGAGAGTGCATCGGGACAGATATGGCCTGTTAGCTGGCATGATTGAKAAAAAATGCCTCATTCACTGTTTGGGAGCCAGCTGTTCAAGACAATATCAAACAGATAAAGGCCTTCGTCACCTTGCTTTATTATACAATGGAGAAAGAGAGAGAGAACCACTTGAACCCCAGGAACACTGGTCCAGACTGCAGAGTTGGCATAATCAATATTTACCCAATAACAACCGTTTAATCGACTCTAATAGAAAGATAATGTAGCTATTGTCATTGGTGAGGGAACATGACTGTGACTTTAGAGCACATCATCTCATTGAGGGCTGGCAAGGGGCCACACCAGAGCACTTGAATGAATATTTTATTTTTGGTTGACAGACTATTTTTTGTGACACTAAAGTAGAGAGAATCCTTTCTTTAGCCTCCACACTACAGACAACCAGGCTATAATCTAGCCTATCACATAGACTTCAAAACCCTGACTAGAATGCTTCCTCTCTCCGCTGTTAGAGGAGATAACATATACCGATGCAGGGTCTTAATTTGAGCCAGTTTGTTACAGCAGGAAAATAATCCTATCCTATCCTATCCTTAATGGACATTTTTATAGGGGTTGATACATTTTTCATAAGGGAAAATCAAACTTCAAAAGCCTTTTAAAAATTCAAATACACTACAAGTTAAAAATGTCCTTGTCACGCCCTGGCCTTAGTATTCTTTGTTTCCTTTATTATTTTAGTTAGGTCAGGGTGTGACATGGGGAATGTATGTGTTTTTGTATTGTCTAGGGTGGTTGTATGGTTTAGGGGGTTAAGTAGAGTAGATGGGTTTGTGTTTAGTGTAGGTGTCTAGCTGTGTCTATGGTTGCCTGAATGGTTCTCAATCAGAGACAGATGTCATAATGGTCTCTGATTGGGAGCCATATTTAAGACAGCCATAGGCACTAGGTTAATGTGGGTAATTGTCTATGTTGCATGTGTGCACTTAGTCGGTTTAGCTCACGTTTGTTTTGTTCATTTTGTAAGTGTTTGTTTTTTCCCTCATTAAAAGAAGATGTATTCCACACGCTGCGTTTTGGTCCTCTCTTCCACATCAAGACGATCTGACAGTCCTGCATGCAGGAAATCTATCTTGCAACAGAGCGATCAAATTAAGATCCTTATCTATAGACAGCCAGAAGATGTAATTGCCAGACTCATGCCAGTCGGTTCTCTGTTTAACACTTCGTGGGAGCTCCCACACTTCGCTTTCTCCCGCTCTCGCCCAACCTGTGGCTCATGGCCAGGGGGATGATGACACATCCCTTTGCCGGACGAGCGGGGACAGCAGGGGGCCCAGGTAGGCGGGCGAATAGGCACATCCAAGATTGTTTAATCACCACTGTCATTATTAGCTCAAGGGTGATAGCACCAGCTCTACAGTGTGCGAGATACAAAGGAGAGAGAGGTTCGGGAATGGCTGTATGCCAGAGGAGGTTGGTGGGAGGAGCTATAGGAAGACGGGTCATTGTATTGGCTGGAATGGAATAATGGAACGGTATAACATCAAACATATGGAAACTACATGATTGACTGTTACATTTTATTCATTCCAGACATTATAATGAGCCTATCCTCCTATAGCTCTCCCACCAGCCGCCACTGCTGTATGCATACTGTGTGTCGTGGGAAACTAAAGGAGGCCGACTTCTTTTTGAGCAGTGAAGAAAAGAGACAATTGGCTTGATATTAGTGTGATGTATTTTTTTATTATCACTTGGCACAGGATCACCAAAGGACCTTTCTCTCCATTTCCCTCCCTTTCAGATTGTTATATAAAGGGCTCACGAAAAGTTATTCCACAACTTATTCCAGACACTTTGTTTCTTAACGCAGAGCCTTGGAATTCTTCCACTGCTCCAAAGCGACTCTGTAGGGAATGGAGTCATATCTGGGGAAACACCAACACCACACCACTGTTACATGAACAATACCATCTTTAACAAGCTAAAGGATGTGTTCCAAATGTCCCCTTATCCCTAATATAGTGCACTACTTTGGACCTGTGGGCCCTATGTCGCACAAGGCACACGCAAATGTTAAGTGCGGCAAGCGTTACTTTTCAATGCTAATTTGCCTCCTCCGAATGGCTTTGCTGACCAGTCAGCGATAACTTAATCCACTTAGTCTCCTGACACAGAGGATTAGGGCATACGTCTGTTGTCTATTCACAGGCAGTTTTACAACGACATCTGTTAAATTTGGAGCTCATCTTGCTGTCAGAAGGGCTCTCTGGCAGGCAGACACACTAGCGAAACCAATGCACACAGTATGAGTTGAAGAACTTGTTGTTCTGTTGTTTCTGATGTCTGTGTTCTATTATGTCCCTTCCAAATAATAAATACTATAATATTTGAGTAATTTTTGATATGAAATCAATAGTAGAAATGAAAGTACATTCTTGAGGGATACTTATCCTGAAGTGTCCCTTAGTAACATACAACATTTAGCAGTTGCTTATCCAAAGCAACTACAACAGTGAGGCCTTTTTGTATGGTATGAAACCAACTATTCTGGCATTGCTAGTGCCATTCCTACTAGCTAACCACACAAGACCACATCTTCAGGACAGAGGACCAAGTAATGACGTGTATCAGGACAGGACAGACACTACTGGTCTGGAATCATCACATCTGAGAGCTGATGCACACTCAACACACACTATCCTCAACACAGATACTCAGGGGGCACATGTGGCTGGCCGCCCAGGGGAGAGAATGCTGTGCTGCAGAATGGGTCGTGACCTTCGAGTATCCTGTGTATGCACACACACGCTCTAAAGGAGAGGAAGAATAGAGGGAGGTTTGAAAGAGGAGAGGAGTTGAGAGAGAAAGAGTAGGAGGGAGCAGAGGAAAACTGGCATAGAGAGCCTGTCTGCCTGGCCTTCCCAGCTTACACAAGAGACTTGATAGATTCTTAACTAGGCTATAGCACATGATGTAAACCCTCATTACATAATGCCCAGTGAACATGTTTTTGGGAGGCAGAACAGTGACATGCAAGCTTAGATGGGTCAGAGAGGGGACAAACCATGTCCCTGTTACAGAGAGATTTAAGCCTCAACATGGACCCTCTCATCCCCTCCCCCCAAATAATCAAGTAACATCTGGAGAGCTGGCAGCTGAGATTCCCATAGGAACTCATCTGGGTTAGAGAGATAGAGACAGACACACAACACCATCACACACACAAAGACAGACAGAGAAAGCCGACAGAGAGAAAGAAAGAGAGACAGAGAGGACAGACACAGAGAGACAGAAAGACAGTCCTCTCCCTAACAGCCTGATCACAGTGAGAACAGGACATAAACTCTTCCACCTCGTCTTGACAGCCCTTAAAAATAGATGTGCCGTCACACCCTGATCTGTTTCACTGTCTTTGTGCTTGTCTCCAACCCCCTCCAGGTGTCGCTCATCTTCCTATTATCCACTGTGGTATTTATCCTGTGTTCTCTGTTTGTCTGTTGCCAGTTCATCTTGTCTTGTCAGGTCTTACCAGCGTTCATTCCCCCCGCCTTCCTGTTTCCTAGTTTTTCCCGGTTCTGACCATTCTGCCTGCCGTCCTGTGCCTGCCTGACTCTGACCTGATCACAAACCTTTGCCTGCCCCTGTTTCTAATAAATCATCTTGAGAACTGTACTATCCGCCTCCCGTATCTGCATCTGGGTCATATCCTGAGTCGTGATAGTGCCACGATGAGAGGGCCGCTATTCTTCTTCCGCCTCTGCTTCCCTCTCACCAAGCGCTTCTGTAATCCCTCTCACCTCTCACAGAGACAGGTTTGCATTAAAGTGTTGTGCAGCCAAGTATGTCCATTCCCGCTGGCGCCTAACCGATCAGCCACGTTCAGCTGAAAGTCCAATTAAATTAGACCATGTAATATAAGCTCTCCAGAAATATATTTATATTTGTYTATTTTCAYAATGTAACAAAACCTTTCTTATAATAGAAGAAATACAACCAGTACACAACCTGACCATGACATCATAAAAGAWGTCACTGCAACTAGTTTTATCTGCTGGGATGCAGTCCTCCTGACCCCCGCCTCCCTGTTTGATGACTTATTCATGTGTGTGTTCACCACCTCCCTGCCAGCTTGGGGTGAGGGGGGTCCATATGCCCACAGAAAACACCTCTATCTAATTCCATCCAAATGCAGGAGACAAAGGCTGTATATTATTACTCGTCATGGTTTCCTCTCCTCGCCTTTCCTTAATGATCATTGAATCAGATTCAAGTAATGGATAGACTCCCACCCTTTTGCTTTCACCTGTCATGGTTTTTACAGATCAGTGGTAATGAAGGTAAGGAGATGAGGAGAGGAAGCAAATGGAGCTTTCTTGTGAAGGGAGTAACTACCTATCCAACTCATCCACCTTCACAGTGAGGTGATAAGTGATTATTAAAGTATCAGAGATGACCAGTAAACTCAACTTTCCATCTCCCTTAAAACAAACTGATTGTCATTTTGTCATTGACATTGTCACTCTACCTCCGCATTTCCACCACTCTCCTCTCTCACAGTACAGCAGTAGTAGCACGTATTGTTAGCTCCCAGTCATAGACTGAATTGTATACCAATGATCTAAACTACACTTCCATTTCACAACAACAATACATGAGGTGGAAGATTTAATGCAGCCAGATGAGAGACGTACAGTGAGATCCYTCCAGTACTCTGTGTCCTCAAAAGTCACTGGTCTCCACATCAGGTACAGATGTAGGGTCTTAATTTGAGCCAGTTTGCTACAGCAGGAAAATAATCCTGCAGCAACAGGAAATGTGAATTATTATGTGAATTATAATAGATTTGTGTAGGAGGTGATAGGTTTTTCATTAGGGTAAATCGAGTCTYGCATTGCTAAGTTCAATTTTAGAAGCCTTTTTAAAACTCAAAAACAGCACAAGTTTGCATTTTGTGCTGTGCATGAAAATTGTCAGCAACAAAAGAGTTATCAAATTAAGATCCTACATCTGTGTGGATAGAATCTGTGGGGCCACTGTGACCCTTGGCTGGCCCTGGGCCATGCAGGATACCTACTCCCTCTGGCTCATATTTCGCCAACCGTCGTACATAAATGAATATGACCCTGACCACCAGCTCGTCCAATAGGCAATCATCCAATTTTATCTTCATTCTAGTCTATCGCTCATTTTGAAGTCCCCCAGACTCACTGTTGTGATACTGAAAGTTATGTGGTTCGACTACCCTTAATCACATTTTTGGAAAGACAAAAAACTAAAATATCATTGCTTTCTATTGTCAGTAGCTGATTGGTGGAAGCAGAACATAAAGGAAAGAGCAGCTTCCTAGATGTATGTTTCAAGGTTTCAGCATGGCCCGCTTCAAATTGCATGGGATTTGTTTTCTCTGTATTTGCGTCCCAAATGCTTCTTACAGATCAGTGGTAATGAAGGTAAGGAGATGAGGTATGGCAACTGCTCGGCATCTGACCGTAAGGCACTACAGAGGGTAGTGCGTACAGACCAGTACATCACTGGGGCCAAGCTTCCTGCCATCCAGGACCTATTTATTTTATTTATTTATTTAACCTTTATTTAACCAGGTAGGCAAATTGAGAACACGTTCTCATTTACAATTGCGACCTGGCCAAGATAAAGCAAAGCAGTTCGACACATACAACAACACATAGTTACACATGGAGTAAAACAAACATATAGTCAATGATACAGTGAAAAAAAAAATAAGTCTATATACAATGTGAGCAAGTGAGGTGAGATAAGGGAGGTGAAGGCAAACAAATATTTGTATAAATAAATAAAAAAAGGCATGGTTGGAAAGATAACACTACAAGACACAGCAAGTACAAATAAAAATAAAAACACTGGAATGGTTGGTTTGCAGTGGAAAGAAGCGCAAAGTAGAGACAGAAATATGGGGTGCAAAGGAGCAAAATAAATAAATAAATACAGTAGTTAAAGAGGTAGTTGTTTGGGCTAAATTATAGATGGGCTATGTACAGGTGCAGTAATCTATGAGCTTGCTCTGACAGCTGGTGCTAAAGCTAGTGAGGAGATAAGTGTTTCCAGTTTCAGAGATTTTTGAGTTCGTTCCAGTCATTGCAGCAGAGAACTGGAAGGAGAGGCGGCCAAAGGAAGAATTTGGTTTTGGGGGTGACCAGAGATAAACCTGCTGGAGCGCGTGCTACAGTAGGTGTTGCTCTATGGTGACCAGCGAGCTGAGATAAGGGGGACTTTACCTAGCACGGTCTTGTAGATGACCTGGAACCAGTGGGTTTTGGCGACGAGTATGAAGCGAGGCCAGCCAACGAGAGTGTACAGGTCGCAGTGGTGGGTAGTATATGGGCTTTGTGACAAACCGGATGCACTGTGATAGACTGCATCCAATTATGAGTAGCGGTTTTGGGAGGCTATTT